>NW_027397373.1:0-37990 GCF_003265705.2 Callorhinus ursinus | reverse complement strand
ATTGCACCCAAAATCATAAGATACCTAGGAATAAATTTAACCAAAGATTCAAAGGATCTGTACTCAGAAAACTATAAAATACTTCTGAAAGAAATTGAAGACACAAAGAAAAGGAAAAACGTTCCATGGTCATGGATTGGAAGAACCAACATTGTGAAGATGTCAATGCTACCTAGAGCAATCTACACATTCAATGCAATCCCCATCAAAATACCATCCACTTTCTTCAAAGAAATGGAACAAATAATCCTAAAATTTGTATGGAACCAGAAGAGAACCCAAATAGCCAGAGGAATATTGAAAAAGAAAAGCAAAGCTGGCGGCATCACAATTCCGGACTTCCAGCTCTATTACAAAGCTGTCATCATCAAAACAGTATGGTACTGGCACAAACACAGACACATAGATCAATGGAACAGAATCGAGAGCCCAGAAATGGACCCTCAACTCTATGGTCAACTCATCTTTGACAAAGCAGGAAAGAATGTCCAATGGAAAAAAGACTGTCTCTTCAACAAATGGTGTTGGAAAAATTGGACAGCCACATGCAGAAGAATGAAACTGGACCATTTCCTTACACCACACACAAAAATAGACTCCGAATGGTTGAAAGACCTCAACGTGAGACAGGAATCCATCAAAATCCTAAAGGAGAACACAGACAGCAACCTCTTCGACCTTAGCCGCAGCAACTTCTTCCTAGAAACATCGCCAAAGGCAAGGGAAGCCAGGGCAATAATGAACTATTGGGATTTCATCAAGATAAAAAGCTTTTGCACAGCAAAAGAAACAGTCCACAAAACCAAAAGACAACCGACAGAATGGGAGAAAATATTTGCAAATGACCTATCAGATAAAGGGCTAGTATCCAAAATCTATAAAGAACTTATCAAACTCAATACCCAAAAACAAATAATCCACTCAAGAAATGGGCAGACGACATGAACAGACATTTTTCCAAAGAAGACTATCTATCTATGACTACTTCAATTTCCTTAGTGGTTATAGGTCTGTTCAGGTTTTCTATTCCTTCCTGGTTCAGTTTTGGTAATTGATACATCTCTAGGAATGCACCCATTTCCTCCAGGTTATCTAATTTGCTGGCATAGAGTTGCTCATAATATGTTCTTATAACTGTTTGTATTTCTTTGGTGTTGGATGTGATATCTTCTCTTTCATCATGATTTTGTTGATTTGGGTCATTTCTCTTTTCTTTTTGATAAGTCTGGCCAGGGGTTTATCTATCTTGTTAATTCTTTCAAAGAACCAGCTCCTAGTTTCGTTGATCTGTTCTACTGTTCTTTTGGTTTCTAGTTCATTGATTTCTGCTCTGATCTTGATGATTTCTCTTCTCCTGCTGGGTTTAGGTTTTATTTGCTGTTCTTTCTCCAGCTCCTTTAGGTGTAGGGTTAGGTTGCGTATTTGAGACCTTTCTTGTTTCCTGAGAAAGGCTTGTATTGCTATATACTTTCCTCTCAGGACTGCCTTTGCTGTATCCCAAAGATTTTGAACAGTTCTGTTTTCATTTTCATTGGTTTCCATGAATTTTTATTATTCTTCCTTAATTTCCTGGTTGACTCATTCATTCTTTAGTAGGATTCTCTTTAGCCTCCATGTATTTGAGTTCTTTCCGACTTTCCTCTTGTGATGGAGTTCTAGTTTCAAAGCATTGTGGTCTGAAAATATGCAGAGAATGATCCCAATCTTTTTCTTACCAGTTGAGACCTGATTTGTGACCTAGGATGTGATCAATTCTGGAGAATGTTCCATCGGCACTAGAGAAGAATGTGTATTCCGTTGCTTTGGGATGGAATGTTCTGAATATGTCTGTGAAGTCCATTTGGTCCAGTGTGTCATTTAAAGTCTTGATTTCCTTGTTGATCTTTTGCTTAGATGATCTGTCCATTTCAGTCAGGGGGTGTTATAGTCCCCCACTATTATTGTATTTTTGTCAATGTGTTTCTTTGCTTTTGTTATCAATTGTCTTATAAATTTGGCTGCTCCCATGTTAGGGGCATATGTATTTACAATTGTTAGATATTCTTGTTGGATGGACCCTTTAAGTAGGATATATTTTCCTTCTTCGTCACTTATTACAGATTTTATTTTAAAATCTAATTTGACTGATATAAGTACTGCCATGTCAGCTTTCTTTTGGTGTCCTTTAGCATGGTAAATGATTTTCCACCCCCTCACTTTCAATCTGGGGGTGTCTTTGGGTCTCAAATGAGTCTCTTGCAGACAGCATATGGATGGGTCTTGTTCTTTAATCCAATCTGATAGCCTGTGTCTTTTGATTGGTGCATTTAACCCATTTACATTCAGGGTAGCTATTGAAAGGTATGAATTTAGTGCCATTGTATTGCCTGTAAGGTGCCTGTTACTGTATATTGTCTGTTTTCCTTTCTGATCTATGCTGCTTTTAGGCTCTCTCTTTGCTTAGAGGACCCCTCTCAATATTTCTTGGAGGGCTGGTTTCATGTTTGCAAATTCCTTTGGTTTTTGTTTGTCCTAGAACCTTTTATCTCTCCTTCTATTTTCAATGACAGCCTAGCTGGATATAGTATTCTTGGCTGCATATTTTTCTCGTTTAGTGCTCTGAAGATATCATGCCAGTCCTTTCTGGCCTGCCAGGTCTCTGTGGATAGGTCTGTTGCCAATCTCATATTTCTACCATTGTAGGTTACATATCTCTTCTCCCGAGCTGCTTTCAGGATTTTCTTTTTGTCTCTGAGACTCGTAAGTTTTACTATTAGATGTTGCGGTGTTGACCTATTTTTATTGATTTTGAGAGGGGTTCTCTGTGCCTCCTGGATTTTGATGCCTGTTTCCTTCCTCACATTAGGGAAGTTCTCTGCTATTATTTGCTCCAATACACCTTCTGCCCCTCTCTCTCTTTCTTCTTCTTCTGGGATCCCAATTAGTCTAATGTTTTTTCATCTTATCGTATCACTTATCTCTCGAATTCTGCCCTCGTGATCCTGTAGTTGTTTCTCTCTCTTTTTCTCAGCCTCTTTATTTTCCATCATTTGGTCTTCTATATCGCTGGTTCTGTGTTCTGCCTCATTTATCATAGCAGTTAGTGTCCCCATTTTTGATTGCACCTCATGAATAGCCTTTTTGATTTTGACTTGGTTAGATTTTAGCTCTTTTATTTCTCCAGAAAGGGTTTCTCTAATAACTTCCACGCTTTTTTCAAGCCCAGCTAGTATCTTTAACGTCCTGATTCTGAACTCTAGGTCTGACATCATACTAATGTCCGTATTGAGTAGTTCCCTGGCTGAGGGTACTACCTCTTGTTCTTTTGCTGAGGTGACTTTTTTCGTCTTGTCATTTTGTCCAGAGGAGAATAGATGAATGAGAGAACAAAATGGTAACAGGTTAACAACGTCCCCAGCAAATATACTCTATAGAAATCAGAAAAGACCTGAAACCGGGGGAAAAGAAAGGGAAAGAAAGGAAAAACAAAAGAAAAAACAAAAAGAAAAAGATAAAAACAAAAAAAAAAAAAAAAAAAAAAACCAGAGTATGATCAAATGTGATCAGGCTAGTGCATAGATCAGTGACACACACTGGATTTTGGGCGTATTTTGGTTTGTTAGAGAAAAGTGCCTCCTAATATTTTAAAGGAAAAAGATGTACATATATGTACAAAATAAGGGTTGATACAATGAAAGGATGGAAGATGAATGTAAAGATGAAAATTATAAAAATTGTATAAAAGGAATTGATCAGAAGTTGTTTGAAAAAAGGAAGAAGAAGATTAAAAAAAAAAATGGAGAGAATGTGATCAGGCAGGAGCCTAGAACCAAGCCATACAATAGTGATTTACGATATATTTTGATGTGTTAGAAGAAACTATATCTCAAAATTTTAAAGAGAGAACATCTTATATATATATATATATATATTCCAAAAATAAGGGTAACTACTATCAAGGGATAAAATATGACTCTAAAAATCAAAAATCAAAAATCTTTTTTTTAAAAAAGGGATTGATAAGATGTTTGATAAAGGGAAAAAGAAAAATAAAAAAAAAACAGTTAAAATAAATTAACTTTGATGAACTAATGAATCATGGTAAAAAAAAAAAAGCCATGAATTCTATGTGCAGTATTCCCCTAGATCTCCAGTTCTCCCGTTCTCCTTGATCGGTATACTTGGTCTTGGCTTGCTGGCTGTTGATGCTGATTTTTTGGGGGAGGGGCCCGTTGCCGTGGTTCCCAAATGTTTTTACCGCCCTTGTCAGTCTGGGCGAAGCAATCTGCTGGGGTTGGCTCTCAGGAGCTTTTGTTCCCTGCAAGCTCTTGGCACAGCTCTGGAGGACCAGGGTGAAAATGGTGGCCTCTCAATCTCCACCTGGAGGAGCCGAGGACTCCAGGCCCCGCTCCTCAGTTCGCCCCCAGAGAAAAGCAGTCACTCCTGTCTCCCCGGTCTCCAGCTGCACTCCGTGCTCACCTGGCCTGCGACCGAACGTTTCTATCTCTGGCAGCTGACCCCTTGTGGAGTCTCCAAACCCAGCAGATCCCTGCGGTGCGCTCCCGTGCCGCTCCTCCCCGGGGCGGAAGGGGAGTCTCCCCAGCTCTGCTGCTTGTTGGGTCCCTGCGGGAGGAGCAGTGGCCCAACTGGGCCGCGGATCACAGTTTATGGTAATTCCGAGCTGAGAGCCCGCGCCTCGGCTCCGTCTCTGCAGCCGGCGTCCCCGCTCTGATACTTGGGAGCTCTGCTGCACTCAGGCACCCCCGGTCTTTCTGTGACCCCAAGGGTCCTGAGACCACACTGTCCCAGGAGGATTCCACCCCCCACGTAGCCACTGGAGCGATGTCCCTCAGTGGAGCCGACTTCTTAAAAGTTCCAATTTTGTGCTCCGCGGCTCTATCACTTGCCAGAAGCAGCCAACGGAGGCCCCCTCCCCCGCCGTCTATCCTCCCAAATATCGCCTCAGATTCACTTCTCTGCATGTCCTACCTTCCAGTAAGTGGTCGCTTCACTGTTCAGAGAGTTGTTGCTACTCTCCTCTTCGATCTCCTTTTGAGTTCGTATGTGTTCAGGGTGGTTTGATCCCTATTCAGCTGAATTCCTGAGACCAGAGAAAATCCAGGTCTCCTACTCCTCTGCCATCTTGCTCTGCCCCTCCATATGAGGAATTCTTAATCTCAGGAAACAAACTGAGGGTTGCTGGAGTGGTGGGGGGTGGGAGGGATGGGGTGGCTGGGTGATAGACATTGGGGAGGGTATGTGCTACGGTGAGCGCTGTGAATTGTGCAAGACTTGAATCACAGATCTGTACTTCTGAAACAAATAACGCAACATATTTTAAGAAAAAAGAAAAAGAAGAAGATAACAGGAGAGGAAGAAAAGGGGAGTATGTCAGAGGGGGAGATGAACCATGAGAGTTGATGGACTCTGAAAAACAAACTGAGGGTTCTAGAGGGGAGGGGGGTCAGGGGATGGTTCAGCCTGGTGATGGGTATTAAAGAGGGCACGTTCTGCATGGAGCACTGGGTGTTATGCACAAACAATGAATCATGAAACACTACATCAAAAACTAATGATGTAATGTATGGTGATTAACATAACAATAAAAAAGATGAAAAAAATGTCAGAAAATACCCGGATAAGGCCTAGCTGGAAAAACAAAAACAAAAACAAAAACCGGTCTGGCTCTAGTCCAAACCACTAAAATATCAAATTGCAAGAGTTATCATTTCACCCAGTTATAGCTGATCCTAGAGTTATGCTGCATCTCCACTGGCCCTAATTGCTGAAAGTGCAATCCTTTCTAAGCTATTTCACAACTCACAAGAATCATCTGGAGACCAGGGCAGGTGGGGGCGGGGGAGGGGAGAAGACAAGCACAAGCATTTCTCTCTGCTCCTTTCAAATTATTTTATTAAATATTTCTTCAGTGAAGACTCTACCCCTCACCCTGAGCTAGGTTCTAGTGACATCAAGTTGAAGCACATCTCTTGCCCCTGGAGAATTTATAATATAGTGGAGAAGACAGATGAATAACCAAAAATTAAACCACGGACACACACGATAGGTTTATGGGAGCAGGTAAGAAGGCCATAAACCTAAGCCCAAGAAGATAAAACTTGAATTGTGCCTTAAAGATGAGGAAGCAGCCAGGTGGAAAAGGGCTATTTCTAGGTCAAGGAGAAAGTATGTGGCAAGTCAGAGGACGAAGAGCAATTGTGAGCCAGTGGGGTGCCAGGCAGGTGGTCAGGGAGAGAGAAACCCAAGCTGAAGAATGCAGCTCCAGGGAGAGCAGGGGCAGGTGATAGACAAAGCTATATTCCAAGATGGGGGGCGGGTAACCATCATCCTCGAAGTGTAGTGTATCATGAGAAGACTGCAAGCAAAACTGTGACAAGATTCTATGTAGGTTGTAGAATCTTCCCTGTGGCTGGGTGTTAGCATCGAATGGGCGCCAGAAGGAGGCAAGGAAGCAGGTGGAAAACTTTGCAGTGACTCAAGAAAAGACCAGACAATGAGTTCCTGGTCTAGAGGAGTGGACAGTGCGGGTGGTGAGGACGTAAGATGAGAGGGAGGCAAGTGATGACTACAATAGTACCAGGCCCATTCTGCCATCTGGTTTGGATAAATGGACGTGAGTACTTTTAGCAAAAATGTAACCAGTTTTATTTTTAATAATTTGAGATGCTTATGGAAGATACAGGTAATAAGGCACTTCATTTGCTCCTCAATTTCCAGTATTCATTTCGCCTCTGGGGTGGCATAAGGACTCTTCTAACTAGTAGCATCCATTAAGAAAAGGTCCCTGCTTTTGTGGAGCCTACATTCTAGGTTGAGGGGAAAAAATAAACAACAAACAATCAGTCAGTGAGTTATCTGGTAGGTTATCAGCAGCTAGTGCTATGGAGAGTGGGACTTTTGTGCCATGAGGCCTGACTCTGGCAGAAATGCCCACTCAGGCTGGTTCAGAGATCAGACCCTGCTGGCTCCCGCTGCTTTTTCTAGTCCTCCAAGACGGCTGCCTACAGTGTTTAAGGGTCATCGATGAGCTGTTTGGAAGTGAGGGCAGACAAGAGAACATGCATTTAAAAATTCTGGGCTACCTTAAAAGGGCTCTTAAAGAGAGGATTTAGATTAATTCCAGAAATGCCCTGCACAAAACTCAGAGATATCACATAACCTCTCCCAATCCCACCTTCCCTGCCTGCAGAATGTAAGAATACCACCTGCCTTCCAAAGCAAGTAGATCTTATGCAAGAGATTTAGGAAATGTAAAATGCAGAAAGTAATCAATCGGAGAGCCTGATTTTGAATCCTGCCTCTAGCACTCAGTAGATCCTGGTAGAATACTTAATCTCTCTGTAAACTGGAATTAATAGCAATGCCAAATTTATTTAGTTGTGAGAATTTAATTATTATACACAAGGCACTAAAACCACTGTCTGGCACATAAAAGGTGAGATATAGGCAGTTGCCATTTTATTATAAAATTTCAATAATTCATAAAAATTACTAACATATTTTATTAACCTATAATCCTTTAAAAATTGAGGTGAAGGTGCTGAGAGTCTGAGATCCTAGTAAAGATTTAATCGGTCAGCTGAGAATGTTTGTTGGGAAAATAAATAGTTGATCTTTATCACTTTCTTTTCTGTAATTACCAACTCCATTTGGCTCTTCAGGGAGCAGATTAATTAATATCAGTAAGAGGTAGCAGAGAACTGAATATGACACTTTGAAATGCTTCTCAAACGGAGGACTCTACCTCCAGTTGAATTTGTACATGAAGTGTGAAGAAAGCCTGTCCCCCAGTATGCCTAGAATGGAACCCAGTATGGCATTCTGAGGTATCCAGAGTACAGCACCCCCAGTATGGAAGGAAGCTGGAGCAGTGGGAGTGGATTTATTGTTTCTTATCCAGGAGAGGCTTGTTAACAGCTACATGCTTTTCACTGAAAGGTCAAGTGCAAACAGACAGATTTGACAGAAAAGAGTGATTCCACATTAAAAGCCTAGGGAGGGAATGTCTGTCACTTCTCTTAATAGTTGCCAGCAGCTGTCTGGTGCTGCACTGACCTGTCTCTGACTATTTCTGAGTTGAGCTGTAGACTGGGCTCAAGAGGGGCCCTTCTAGGTCAGAGGATGAACAAGGTTAAAGGGAAAGAACAACTTTTGCTTCAGTTCAAGAAATGGACATGAGTTATTCCCACTCCCATCTCCCTCAGGGATCACTGACACAGTGAAGAAAGAATGTAGAAATGGGGCCACCATGGTGGTCATGGGATATAGGACAGAGCCCTTGGTGGGTGGTAGATGGAATTAAATTTTTGTTCCCTCTTCTAGGAGCTCTCTCCACCATTCCCTTTAGAACAGTGGGATGATGCTTTCTCTAAGAGGTGTCTCTGATGAATTATATTGTCAGGTGTACTTTGTTGGGATAGAGGAATGATAATAGTAGCTAGTTTGCAAAGACAGCCTTCCAGTGGACCACACCATTCAGTATCCATGTTCTATGTAGTCCTTCCTACTTTGTTGATTTGGGGCAAGGGAATGAAGCTCTCAGTCAGAAGCTGCAGTAGGAAATTGAAGCACGAAAGTAGAAGACAAAGGTGATATAAGAAAAAGTGTGGGATTGAAAGCACAGTGGTCATAGGAAGCCAGAACAATGCACAAGCCTAGGCCTATCAGTTCAGGTGAATCACATGAATATGAGATTCTGCATCACAGTGGCCCTTTTGTGTATGTCTTAGACCAGTGGTTCTGAAAATACAGTATTTAGAAATTTAGTACTCAGGGGTGCCTGGGTGCCTCAGTTGGTTAAGCGTCTACCTTTGGCTCTAGGTCATGATCCCGGGGTCCTGGGATAGGTTCCAGGTCATGATCCTGGGGTCCTGGAATCAAGCCCCACGTAGTCAGGCTCCCTGCTCAGTAGGGAGCCTGCTTCTCCCTCTCCCTCTGACACTCCCCCTGCTTGTGCTCTCTTGCTTTCTCTCTCTCTGTCAAATAAATAAAATATTTTTGAAAAGGAAGTTTGGTACTCAAAGTGTGATCTGTGGAGTTTGTTAAAAATGCAAACTTAGTCTGTATCAGAATCTGCTTGTTAACAGTATCCTCAGTTGAATCCTGTGTACCTAATGTTTGAGAAGCATTGGCTTAGAATGTTCATGCCAGACCATAGGTAGTACCTGCAAGCATAAAGTGTTTGCAGAGTCAACAGTATGGAGAGCCCAGATGTGTTCCCTCCTGAAGAGGTCCTGGCCCTGAACAGAACTGAGCCCTGAATGAGTTGTGCTTGAACCTCCAGCCTCAAAACCTTACCTAGAAAAACTTATAGACCCTACTCTTTGCTAGGACATAAACCAAACTTAGGCTTGGGACACAGGGATGGCCTAAAGTCTCCTAAGCAATAATGTCTTTCCAGTCAGAGAGAAAAAGCTCCTTGTTGCTGGACTCGGCTATCCTCCTGAGGTTACAAGTGAGGCTTCTTAGCACAGATTCTCAACAATATCTTTAGGAGTTGGCCGAGAGGCTAGCAAGTCAGGGCAATGCCTCTTTCACATCTTGTGACATTTTATCAGTGATGGCAGCCCCTGGTGTTGTGAAAGAAGGGAAAAGGAAGCTCTCATTTGCTGAGCTCTATTATGTGTGAGGAATTTTGCTCTTTCTTTATATGCCTCATAACTGTATTCTTACAACCATTCTACAATTAACTGATTTAATTTAAAAAGGGTTTAGGAGCTTGTCCTTGTTTCCACCATTTGGAGCAGGTTTTCTAGGCTCTCTTTTCTTCTGGTATGACTACTTGCAGGTGTTTTTGTCATTAGATAACTCAGGTGGACTGTAGCAGCACGCTGCCTACAAGGTAGATCAGGATGAGCTCTTTGTATTAAGATGCTTTGTTACTCTCTCAAGGAATATCTAAAAAAAGTGATCCATAATCTTCTCAAGATGCTTCATATTGGTATATTCTGACAACTACATAGACTCTTGAAAGATAACTCTTAAGTCTTTATTTTGGAAAGTAGCACAAGAATACGAAGAAAGCATTGAGTTTGGAGTTTGCATTCAGGCTTCAAGCCACGTCCCAATTTCTCAATTTATTAGAAGAGTAACTTTGGTCAGGATCAGGATTAACACCCTTGAGCCTGATATGTTTTTATACAGAGTACCTGAGACCTAATAAACCCTAAAATAATGTTAGCCCTTTTCCTTTCTCTTTGTGGTCTCCCTATATTTTTTTTTCCCTCTAGAATGGGACCTGGGGCAGAAGTGTTATAATAACTTCAGCTTGACCTCATTCCTTCATGACAAATTGTTGAGCTCAAGTAGCCAAGGGACTTAGGACAACACCTTCTCTTACTATAGTCTTCCACGGTGTAGAGTGGCACCTACACATTCTTATCCTTCTTTTCATTCCTTTAAGTTCTATGGAGTAAGTTGTACTAGACTCAAGGATATAATTGTAAGCAAAAATAGATACCCATGAGCTACAGTCAAGAGGGCTGGCAGACATTTATCAAATAATCATACATGTAAAATTATAAACTAGGATAAATATGGGAAAATGTATAAAATACCCTAAAGATATATAACACAGGGATTTGATCTTGTCTGGGCAGTTAGAGAAGGCTTACTTGAAAGAGTAACATAAGACCTAAAAAATAAAGAATAATTAGAATTAAAAAATAATTAGACTCTTAGAAGAGAATAAAGGAAAAAAGCTTCATGCCCTTGGGTAATCCAAGAGTTCTTAGATATAACACCAAACTCATGATTGATAAAAGAAAACAATACAATAAAATGGATGTCATCAAAATTTTAAAAACTTTGCTCTTTTAAAGACACTATTAAGAGAATAAAAAGGTAAGTCATAGACTGGGGAAGATATTTGCAACATATGTCAGAATATATAAAGAACTCTCAAATCTCAAAAATGAGAAAACAACCCAATTTTTTAAATGGACAAAATATTTGAAGAGTATATTTATACACCAATAAAGGTACATAAGGGTTGAATGGGGATATTAAAGATGTTCAACATCATTAGTCATTAAAGAAACTCAAAATAAACCACAAGTGCTGGTAAGAATACTAGGAATGTGTATGCACTGTGGAAAGGGGAGACCCTGGGCAGACAGGGTGAGAAGGTGGCCATCTGCAAGCCAAGGAGAGAGGCCTTAGAGTGACACCTTGGTCTTTGACTTCCATCCTCTAGAATTGTGAGCAAATAAATTTCTGTTGCTTAACGTTCTGCGTGGAGCACTAGGTGTTATGCACAAACAATGAATCATGGAACACTATATCAAGAACTAGTGATGTAATGTATGGTGATTAACATAACAATAAAAAATTAAAAATAATTTCTGTTGCTTAAGCCACCCAATCTGTGTACTTTGTTATGGCAGCCCAAGTGAACTAGTAACGTTAATAGACGTTACGTGTGTAAAAATAATACCACAAGAGGTAGAGAAGGGAACTGAAATATATCAGAGTAGCATTTTTTATATCACTTGAATTGGACCAGTATAAACCTGAAGCTGAGTCTGATAATATATACATGGGAAATCCTAGAGCAACCACTGAAAAAAGAAGTAAAAAACTATCGTGTTATTACCATTAAGTTAAACACTCCATTAGAAAACATTCATTTAATGAAAATGAAAAATAAAGCAGTAAAAGAGGAGTTGAAGAACAAAAATCACGTGATTTTTATATATGGAAAAGCCTAAGGAAGCCACTGAAAAACTCCCTAGAAATAAATGTACTCAGCAGGGTTACAGGTTATAAGATAAATACGTAAAATCAATTATCAAATGTATTTCTGTATACTTGCAGTATTCAATCTAAAAATAATAAAGCAATTACATTTTAAATCTCAAAATGCACAAAATACTTGGGATTAAATTAATAAAAAGTGTGCAAACTTGTACTCTGAACACTACAAAACATTGTCAAAAGAAATTAAAGAAAGTTTAAATAAATGGAAACATTTTTCAAATGTTTAAACATTAAATAAATGGAAAACATCCATGTTCATGGATTGGAATACTTAATATTATCAAGATAGCCCCCAATCAATTTACAAATTCAGCACAATCCCAACTGACTTCTTTGTGTAATTTAAAAGCTGATTCTAAAATTCTTATAGTTGGGGTGCCTGGGTGGTTCAGTCTGTTGAGTCTGACTCTGGATTTCAGCTCAGGTCATGATCTCAGGGTTTTAGGATCAAGTCATGCATTGGGCTCCATGCTCAGCAGGGAGTCTGCTACTTTCCCTCTCCCACTCCCTCTCCCTCTCCCCGCATGTGTGCTCTCTCTCAAATAAATAAATAAATCTTTAAAATAAAATAAAATTCTTATAGAATTGCAAAGGACCCAGAATAGCCAAAATAATTCTTAAAAAGAACAAGTAGGAAGACTCACACCTCTTGATTTCAAAACTTTCTGCAAAACAACAATAATCAAGACAATGTGAAACTATCACAAAGATAGACATACAGATCAAAGGAATAGAATTGAGAATCCAGAAATAAACTCATAAATGTATGGTCTTTTGATCTTTAATAAGGGTGCCAAGATTATTAATGAGAAAGACTATTGATATTGTCTTTTCAACAAACAGTCCTGGGACAATTCAGTACCCACATGCAAAAGAATGAAGTTGGACCTTATCTCACATTATATACACAAATCAACCCAAAATCAGTCAAGAACTAAGAGCTAAAGGTATAGAACTCTTAGAAGAAAACAGGGATAAATATTCATGTTCTTGAGTTTGGCAAAGGATGCTTAGGTATGACAGCAAAAACATGGGCATCAAAAATAGATTGAACTTTATCAATATTAAAAATTTGTTCTTCAAAAGACATGACTAAGAAAGTGAAAAATCAAATGCATAGAATGGGAGAAATTATCTTCTATCATATGCTAATAATGCATTCATACTTAGAATAGATCATGATCTTTTACAACTCACTAATAGACAATCCAATTAAAAAATGTCAAAGCCTCTGAATAGGAAAGTATTTCTTTCAAGAAAATATAAAAATAGTCAATAATCACATGAAAAGATGTTCATTATCAATAGTCACTAGGAAAATGCATATCAAAATTACATTTCACAGTCATGAGGATAGTTAGAATGAACAGGTCAGATCACAAAAACTGTTGGTGGGGATGTAGAGAAATTGGAACATGGCTAGTAGGAATCTAAAATGATGCAGCTGCTTTGGCTATTAATGATCAATCTATTAAAAATAGAGAGTAACCAAAAAAAAAAATAGAGTAACCATATGACCCAGCAATATATTGTCCTATACCTAGGAGTGTTCCTAGGTACCTACCTAAGATAAGTAAAAACATATGCCTATACAAAAACATGTATCCAAATGTTCATAGAAGCATTGTTCATAATAGCCCAAAGAGGGAAGTAAACTGAATGCCCATCAACTGACAAATGGATGAATAAAATATTATAATACATACAGTGGGATATTATTTGGCCATAAAAAGGGAATCTAGTAGTCAATACATGCTACAACATGGATGAACTTTGAAAACATGTTATATGAAAGGACTAAGTCACAGAAGAATTAAGTATATTAGTGGTCGCTCGGGTCTGGGGGTTAATAGCTAGAGGGTGTAGGGTTTCTTTTTTGAGGTGATGAAAATGTTCTAAAAATGAATGTGATGATGTGGTAATGGTTGCATATATTTGTGAGTATACTAAAAACCTTCATATTGTATATTTTAAAATGGGAAAATTGTATAGCATTTGAATTATATCTCAATAAATGTGTTTAAAAGAAGAAGAAGGGATGAGGACCCAGGGATGGTCCAGGGCAGAGTCCTGAGTAACATCAGTATTTAATGGTCATATAATCTAGCTTCAAAACATCAAGATAAAATCATATAAGAAATCTTAAGACTAAGTATTTGTAGTATAGGTCCAATGACAGCTGGAACCAGCTTTAAACTGTGTAAAGTGATGGGACTTGGGGGAAGGGGATACATGATCCTTTCCAGGAGGTTAACACATCCAACTGACACTCTGCATATAGGGAGGGCAGGTGGTTCTGGTGTTGAGAGTATGTGGGGAAAGGACATAAATTCCAGAAGGAGCAAGATGGTGGAGGAGTAGGAGACCTAAATTTCGTCTGGTCCCAGGAATTCAGCTAGATAGGGATCAAACGATTCTGAACAACTACAAACTCAACAGGAGATCAAAGAAAACAATAGCAGCAACTCTCCGAACAGAAAGGAGACCACTTTTGGGTGCCTGGGTGGCTCAGTTGGTTAAGCGACTGCCTTTGGCTCAGGTCATGATCGTGGAGTCCCAGGATCAAGTCCCGCATTGGGCTCCATGCTCGGCAGGGAGTCCGCTTCTCCCTCTGACCCTGCCATCTCATGTGCTCTCTCTCTCTCTCTAATTCTCTCTCTCAAATAAATAAAATCTTAAAAAGAAAAAAGAAAGAAAAGTGACTACTTACTGGAAGGTAGGACATGCGGAGAAGTGAATCTGAGGCGATATTCTGGAAGCTAGAGGGCGGGGCAGGGGGCCTCAATCAGTCGCTTCTGGCAAGTGATAGAGCCGCGGAGCACAAAATCGGAACTTTTAAAAAGTCGGCTCCGCTGAGGGACGTCGCTCCAGTGGCTAAGCAGGGGGTGGAACCCTCACGGGACAGTGTGGTCTCAGGACCCTCGGGGTCACAGAAAGACGGGGGGTGCCTGAGTGCGGCAGAGCTCCCAGGTATCAGAGGGGGAAGCCAGCTACAGAGACGGAGCGGAGGCGCGGGCTCTCAGCTCGGGGTTGCCATAAACTGTGATCCGCGGCCCAGTCAGGCCACTGCTCCTCCAGCAGGGACCCAACAAACAGCATAGCCGGGGAGACTCCCCTTCCTCCCCCGGGAGGAGTGGCGCGGGAGCGCACCGCAGAGATCTGCTGGGTTTGGAGACTCCACACGGGGTCAGGTGCCAGAGATAGAAATGCTCGGTCACAGGCCGGGTGAGCACCGAGTGCGGCCAGAGACCGGGGAGACGGGAGTGACTGCTTTTCTCTGGGGGCGCACTGAGGAGCGGGGCCCCAAGTTCTCAGCTCCTCCGGGGCAGCGATTGGGAGGCCGCCACTTTCACTCTCGTCCTCCAAAGCTGTTTGAAAAGCTTGCAGGGAACAAAAGCTCCCTAGAGCAGGCCTGAGCAGATTACTTAGGCCGGACCAGCAAGGCAGGGCAATTCTGCCTCCAGCAAGGACATGTGGGAACCACAGCAACAGGCCCCTCCCCCAGATCAGCAAGAACAGCCAGCCAAGACCAAATTTACCTCTCAATGAGAACGACAGAACTCCATCCCTGGAGGAATACTGCTCATAGAATTCATCGCATTTTTCCCCCTGACTCTTTAGTCTTCCAAACTTAATTTTTTTAATTTTCTTTTTTTTCTTCTATATTTTTTTGAATTTTTCTTTTTCCCTTTTTCAACAAACATCTCATCAATGTCTTTTTTAAAAATCCATTTTATTTGGGGGGGCGGAGCAAGATGGTGGAGGAGTAGGAGACCTAGATTTCGTCTGGTCTCAGGAATTCAGCTGAATAGGAAACAAACCATTCTGAACACCTACGAACTCAACAGGAGATCGAAGAAGAGAGTAGCAACAACTCTCTGAACAGAGACTCTCTGAACCTTACCTCCAGTAAGGTATGGGGAGACATGAGTGACTGCTTTTCTCTTGGGGGCGCACTGAGGAGCAGGGCCTCGAGTTCTCACCCTCTCTGAGTGGAGATTGGGAGGCCACCATTTTCACCCTGGTACTCCAAAGCTGTACCAGAGCTTCCAGGGAATAAAAGCTCCTGAGAGCAAACCCGAGCAGCTTGCTTAGCCCTGATGGACAAGGGTGGGGCAATTCTGCCTCCAGCAAAGACATTTGGGAACCACGGCAACAGGCCCCTCCCCCAGAAGATCAGCAAGAACAGCCAGCAAGCCAAGACCAAGTTTACTGGTCAAGGAGAACGGGAGAACTCCAGCACTAGGGGAATATTGCACATACAATTCATGGCCTTTTTCACTATGATTAGTTTTTCGAAGTTAATTTCCTTAAACGTTTTTTTTTTAATTTTTCTTTTTCCCTTTTTCAACCATCTTAGCAATCCGTTTTTTAAAAAAAAAATTTTTTTATTTTTCATTTGTAGAGTCATACTTTATCCCTTCATAGTAGTTACTCTTATTTTTGGCATATATATATAAGTTGTTCTCTCTTTAAAATTTTGAGATACAGTTTCTTCTAACGGATCAAAATGTATCCTAAATCACTAGTGTATGGCTTTATTCTAGTCTCCTGCCTGATCACATTCTCTCACTTTTTTTTCTTTTTTTTTAAATCTTATTTCTTTTTTCAAACAACTTCTTATCATATCAATTCCTTTTATAAAATCTTTTATAATTTTCATCTTTACACTCATCGTCCATCCCTTCATTGTATCAACCCTTATTTTGTACATATATAAGTCTTTCTTCCTTTAAAATTTTAGGAGGCACTTTTTTCTAACAGACCAAAATACGCCCATAATCTAGTGTGTGGCACTGATCTATGCACTAGCCTGATCATATTTGATCATATTCAGTTTTTTTCATATTGTTCTGTTTTTGTTTTTATCTTTTTGTTTTGTTTTTTTTTCCCTTCTTTTCTCTTTTTTTCTTTCTTTCCCTTTCTTTTTCCCTGGTTTCAGGTCTTTTCTAATTGTATAGAGTATATTTGTTGGGGACGTTATTAACCTGTTAGCATTTTGTTCTCTCATTCATCTATTCTCCTCTGGACAAAATGACAAGACGAAAAAAATCACCTCAGCAAAAAGAACAAGAGGCAGTACCGTCTGCCAGGGACCTACTCAATACGAACATTAGTATGATGTCGGACCTAGAGTTCAGAATCATGACTTTAAAGATACTAGCTGGGCTTGAAAAAAGCGTGGAAGTTATTAGAGAAACACTTTCTGGAGAAATAAAAGAACTAAAATCTAACCAAGTCGAAATCAAAAAGGCTATTCATGAGGTGCAATCAAAAATGGGGGCACTAACTGCTAGGATAAATGAGGCAGAAGAAAGAATCAGTGACATAGAAGACCAAATGATAGAAAATAAAGAGTCTGAGAAAAAGAGAGAAACAACTACTGGATCACGAGGGCAGAATTTGAGAGATAAGCAATACGATAAGATGAAACAACATTAGAAAAATTGGGATCCCAGAAGAAGAAGAAAGAGAGAGAGGGGCAGAAGGTATATTGGAGCAAATTATAGCAGAGAACTTCCCTAATGTGGGGAAGGAAACAGGCATCAAAATCCAGGAGGCACAGAGAACCCCTCTCAAAATCAATAAAAATAGGTCAACACCCCGACATCTAATAGTAAAACTTACGAGTTTCAGAGACAAAGAGAAAATCCTGAAAGCAGCTCAGGAGAAGAGATATGTAACTTACAATGGTAGAAACATTGGAATGGCAACAGACCTATCCACAGAGACCTGGCAGGCCAGAAAGGACTGGCATGATAACTTCAGAGCACTAAACGAGAAAAATATGCAGCCAAGAATACTATATCCAGCTAGGCTGTCATTGAAAATAGAAGGTGAGATAAAAAGGTTCCAGCAAAAACAAAAACTAAAGGAATTTGCAAACACGAAACCAGCCCTCCAAGAAATACTGAAAGGGGTCCTCTAAGCAAAGAGAGAGCCTAAAAGCAGCATAGATCAGAAAGGAACACAGACAATATATAATAACAGTCACCTTACAGGCAATACCATGGCACTAAATTCAGGCCTTTCAATAGTTACCCTGAATGTAAATGGGCTCAGTGCCCCAATCAAAAGACACAGGCTATCAGATTGGATTAAAAAACAAGACCCATCCATATGCTGTCTGCAAGAGACTCATTTTAGACCCAACGACACCCCCAGATTGAAAGGGAGGGGGTGAAAAACCATTTACCATGCTAATGGATACTAAAAGAAAGCTGGGGTGGCAATCCTTATATCAGACAAATTAGATTTTAAAACAAAGACTGTAATAAGAGATGAAGAAGGACACTATATCCTACTTAAAGGGTCTATCCAACAAGAAGATTTAACAATTGTAAATATCTATGCCCCTAACATGGGAGCAGCCAATTATATAAGGCAATTAACAAAAGCGAAGAAACACATTGACAAAAATACAATAAGAGTGGGGGACTTTAACACCCCCCTGACTGAAATGGACAGATGATCTAAGCAAAAGATCAACAAGGAAATAATGACTTTAAATGACATGCTGGACAAAATGGACTTCACTGCCATATTCGGGAACACTGTATCCCAAAGCAACAGACTACACATTCTTCTCTAGTGCCAATGGAACATTCTCCAGAATTGAACACATCCTAGGTCACAAATCAGGTCTCAACTGGTACCAAAAGATTGGGATTATTCCCTGCATGTTTTCAGACCACAATGCTTTGAAACTAGAACTCCATCACAAGAGGAAGTCGGAAAGAACTCAAATACATGGAGGCTAGAGAACATCCTACTAAAGAATGAATGGGTCAACCAGGAAATTAAAGAAGAATTAAAATTCATGGAAACCAATGAAAATGAAAACACAACTGTTCAAAGTCTTTGGGATACAGCAAAGGCAGTCCTGAGAGGAAAGTATATAGCAATACAAGCCTTTCTCAAGAAACAAGAAAGGTCTCAAATATACAACCTAACCCTACACCTAAAGGAGCTGGAGAAAAAACAGCAAATAAAGCCTAAACCCAGCAGGAGAAGAGAAATCATCAAGATCAGAGCAGAAATCAATGAACTAGAAACCAAAAGAACAGTAGAACAGATCAACGCAACTAGGAGCTTGTTCTTTGAAAGAATTAACAAGATGGATAAACCCCTGGCAAGACTTATCCAAAAGAAAAGAGCAATGACCCAAATCAACAAAATCATGAATGAAAGAGGAGAGATCACAACCAACACCAAAGAAATACAAACAATTATAAGAACATATTATGAGCAACTCTATGCCAGCAAATTAGATAACCTGGAAGAAATGGATGCATTCCTAGAGATGTATCAACTACCAAAACTGAACCAGGAAGAAATAGAAAACCTGAACAGACCTATAACCACTAAGGAAATTGAAGCAGTCATCAAAAATCTCCCAACAAACAAGAGCCCAGGGCCAGATGGCTTCCCGGGGTAATTCTACCAAATATTTAAAGAATTAATACCTATTGTCCTGAAACTGTTCCAAAAAAGGGAAATGGAAGGAAAACTTCCAAATTCGTTTTATGAGGCCACCATTACCTTCTCCCCAAACCAGACAAAGACCACATCAAAAAGGAGAATTACAGACCAATATCCTTGATGAACATGGATGCAAAAATTCTCACCAAAATACTAGCCAATGTGATCCAACTGTACACTAAAAAGGATTATTCACCATGACCAGGTGGGCCTTATACCTGGGCTGCAAGTTTGGTTCAATATCCCAAATCAATCAATGTGAAACAATACATTCATAAAAGAAAGTACAAGAACCATATGATCCTCTCAATAGATGTAGAAAAAGCATTTGACAAAGTACAGCATTCTTTCTTGATCAAAACTCCTCAGAGAATAGGGATAGAGGGTCCATACCTCAATATCATAAAACCATCTATGGAAAACCCACAGCAAATATCATTCGCAATGCGGAAAAACTGAGAGCTTTCCCCCTAAGGTTCGGAACGTGCCTGGGATGTCCACTATCACCACTGCTATTCAGTATAGTACTAGAAGTCCTAGCCATAGCAATGAGACAACAAAAAGAAAGAAAAGGCATCCAAATCGGCAAATAAGAAGTCAAACTCTCACTGTTTGCAGATGATATGATACTTTATGTGGAAAACCCGAAAGACTCCACCCCAAAGCTGCTAGACCTCATACAGGAATTCAGTAAAGTGGCAGAATATCAAATCAATGCACAGAAATCAGTGGCATTCCTATACACCAACAACAAGACAGAAAAAACAGAAATTAAGGAGTCAATCCCATTTACAGTTGTACCCAAAACCATAAGATACCTAGAAATAAATCTAACTAAAGAGGCAAAGGATCTGTACTCAGAAAACTATAAAATACTTCTGAAAGAAATGGAGGAAGACACAAAGAAATGGAAAAACGTTCCATGCTCATGGATTGGAAGAACAAATATTGTGAAGATGTCAATGCTACCTAGAGCAATCTACACATTCAATGCAATCCCCATCAAAATACCATCCACTTTTTTCAAAGAAATGGAACAATAATCCTAAAATTTGTATGGAACCAGAAGAGACCCCGAATAACCAGAGGAATTTTGAAAATGAAAAGCAAAGCTAGCGGCATCACAATTCCGACATCCGGCTCTATTACAAAGCTGCCATCATCAAGACAGTATGGTACTGGCACAAAAACAGACCCATAGATCAATGGAACAGAGCCCAGAAATGGACCCTCAACTCTATGGTCAACTAATCTTCGACAAAGCAGGAAAGAACGTCCAATGGAACATAGTCTCTTCAACAAATGGTGTTGGGAAAATTGGACAGCCACATGCAGAAGAATGAAACTGAACCATTTCCTTACACCACCCACAAAAATAGACTCCACATGGTTGAAAGATCTCAATGTGAGACAGGAGTCCATCAAAATCCTAAAGGAGAACACAAGCAGCTACCTCTTCGACCTCAGCTGCAGCAACTTCTTCCAGAAACATTGCCAAAGGCAAGGGAAACAAGGACAAAAATGAACTATTGGGACTTCATCAAGATAAAAAGCTTTTGCACAGCAAAAGAAACAGTCCACAAAACCAAAAGACAACAGACAGAATGGGAGAAGATATTTGCAAATGACATCTCAGATAACGGGCTAGTATCCAAAATTTATAAAGAACTTATCAAACTCAACACCTAAAGAACAAATAATCCAATCAAGAAATGGGCAGATGACATGAACAGACATTTTTCCAAAGAAGACATCCAAATGGCCAACAGACACATGAAAACGTGCTCAACATCCCTCAGCATCAGGGAAATCCAAATCAAAACCTCAATGAGATACCACCTCACACCTGTCAGAATGGCTAAAATTAACAAGTCAGGAAACGACAGATGTTGGCGGGGATGTGGAGAAAGGGGAACCCTCCTACACTGTTGGTGGGAATGCAAGCTGGTGCAGCCACTCTGGAAAACAGTATGGATGTTCTTCAAAAAGTTGAAAATAAAGCTACCATACCATCCAGCAATTGCACTACTGGGTATTTACCACAAAGATACAAATGTAAGGGTCCAAAGGGTATGTGCACCCCGATGTTTATAGCAATAATGTCCACAATAGCCAAACTGTGGAAAGAGCCAAGATGTCCCTCGACAGATGAATGGATAAAGAAGAAATGGTATATATATACAAAGGAATATTATGCAGCCATCAAAAGGAATGAAATCTTGCCATTTGCAATGACGTGGATGGAACTGGAGGGTATTATGCTGAGCGAAATAAGTCAATCAGAGAAAGACATGTATCATATGACCTCACTGTTATCAGGAATTCTTTATCTCAGGAAGCAAACTGAACGTTGCTGTAGTTGTGGGGGGTGGAAGGGATGGGGTCGCTGGGTAATAGACACTGGGGAGGGTATGTGCTATGGTGAGTGCTTTGAATTGTGTAGGACCTTTGAATCACAGACCTGTGCCTCTGAAATAAATAATAAATTATATGTTAAAAAAAAATATGATAGTAGGAAAGGAATAATGACGGGGGGAATTGGAGGGGGAGAGGAACCATGAGAGACTATGGACTCTGAGAAACAAACTGAAGCTTCTATTGGGGAGGGGTGTTGGTGGGATGGGTTAGCCTGGTGATGGGTATTAAAGAGGGTACATACTGAATGGAGCACTGGGTGTTAGATGCAAACAATGAGTCATGGGACACTACATCAAGTTCTAATGATGTATTGTCCTGATTAACATAATAAAATAAAATTAAAACAAACAAACAAAGAAAGGAGGTAAATTCCTAAAAGAACTAATTTGCTTTTCCCTAATTTTAAGACTGGTTCTGCCCATGAGAACCATAGTTATATGACAGTTGTTAAATCGAAAGGATCAGGTGGCAGAATGTAACTCTCAACTTCCCCTTCCTATTCCTGGGAATAGGTTAGCTGTGGAAACCATTAGGAGGTTGGAGGAGAGAGGGGCGTGTCATGAATATTCTTTTCTGGGAAGGTCTTTTATTTGGTTCTTCCATAGGTGACAGACACTAAAGAAAAGTTACCTATAAAATTTGATATTTTTTAGAGTTAAAAGAATCTTTAAAGTTCATTTTGTTTAGTAATTTTCAAAACTTTAATTTGCACTATAGCCTATTTCCAAACAAAATATTACCTGAAACTCGTAGGACCAATAAATATTTCAGATATCTAGGAAAAGAAATGTAAACAGGAGGCAGGAAGAAGCTGCTTTTGTGTCAGCAGCGCCTACAGCAGTGGATGCCTGGTGCTCTCCCACTTGGAGGTGGACACACAGCATTCAAAATATGAACAAAGATGGCAGAGACTTTGTAAAGTTAACCATATTTAAAACAAAATTCTTGGGGCGCCTGGGTGGCTCAGTTGGTTAAACCACTGCCTTCAGTTCAGGTCATGATCCCAGGGTCCTAGGATCGAGCCCCACATCGGGCTCCCTGCTCATGCAGGAAGCCTGCTTCTCTCTCTGCCTGCTGCTCCCCCTGCTTGTGCTCTCTCCCTCTCTCTCTCTCTTGCTCTCTCTGTGTGTCAAATAAATAAATAAAATCTTTATAAAAAATAAATAAAACAAAATTCTTCTGTCTTTAGAGCAGTTCTCAGTCCTGACTGCACATTACCATCGACTGTGGAATGCTTTCCTTGTTTGTTTAAATTACAGATGTTAGGACTTTTGTTTTTGGAGGTCAATAAATATTGTCAAAATGTTATAAAAGGGCAGGACTTTACCCAGGGAAGAAAAATGCACACATATTTAGAAGCACAATATTTTGCATATTTCTTTAGGTGTATGTTTTAGGCCCCCAGGTATACATTTAGAAAGTCCATGGGCTTCACTTTAAGTTCCTTTAATCTGGAGTTGGGGGGGCACCACTTTTTTTTAATTTTTTTATTGTGATGTTAATCACCATGCATTACATCATTAGTTTTTGATGTAGTGTTCCATGATTCATTGTTTGTGCATAACACCCAGTGCTCCACGCAGAACGTGCCCTCTTTAATACCCATCACCAGGCTAACCCATCCCCTCACGCCCCTCCCCCCTAGAACCCTCAGTTTGTTTTTCAGAGTCCACTGTCTCTCATGGTTTGTCTCCCCCTCCGATTTACTCCCCTTCATTCTTCCCCTCCTGCTATTTTCTTCTTCTTTTTTTTTTCTTAACATATATTGCATTATTTGTTTCAGAGGTACAGATCTGTGATTCAACAGTCTTGCACAATTCACAGTGCTCACCATAGCACATACCCTCCCCAATGTCTATCACCCAGCCACCCCATCCCTCCCACACCCCCACCACTCTAGCAACCCTCAGTTTGTTTCCTGAGATTAAGAATTGCTCATATCAGTGAGGTCATATGATACATGTCTTTCTCTGATTGACTTATTTCACTCAGCATAACACCCTCCAGTTCCATCCACGTCGTTGCAAATGGCAAGATCCCATTCCTTTTGATGGCTGCATAATATTCCGTTGTGTATGTATACCACCTCTTCTTTATCCATTCATCTGTCGATGGGCATCTTGGCTCTTTCCACAGTTTGGCTATTGTGGACATTGCTGCTATAAACATTGGGATGCATGTACCCCTTCGGATCCCTACATTTGTATCTTTGTGGTAAATACCCAGTAGTGCAATTGCTGGATCATATGGTAGCTCTATTTTCAACTTTTTGAGGGACCTCCATACTGTTTTCGAGAGGGGTTGCACTAGCTTGCATTCCCACCAACAGTGTAGGAGGGTTCCCCTTTCTCCGCATCCCTGCCAACATCTGTCATTTCCTGACTTGTTAATTTTAGCCATTCTGACTGGTGTGAGGTGGTATCTCATTGAGGTTTTGATTTGGATGTCCCTGATGCCGAGCGATGTTGAGCACGTTTTCATGTGTCTGTTGGCCATTTGGATGTCTTCTTTGGAAAAATGTCTGTTCATGTCTTCTGCCCATTTCTTGATTGGATCATTTGTTCTTTGGGTGTTGAGTTTGATAAGTTCTTTATAGATTTTGGATACTAGCCCTTTATCTGATATGTCATTTGCAAATATTTTCTCCCATTCTGTCAGTTGTCTTTTGGTTTTGTGGACTGTTTCTTTTGCTGTGCAAAAGCTTTTTCTCTTGATGAAATCCCAATAGTTCATTTTTGCCCTTGCTTCCCTTGCCTTTGGTGATGTTTCTAGGAAGAAGTTGCTGAGGTTGAGGTCGAAGAGGATGCTGCCTGTGTTCTCCTCTAGGATTTTGATGGACTCCTGTCACGTTTAGGCCTTTCAACCATGTGGAGTCTATTTTTGTGTGTGGTGTAAGGAAATGGTCCAGTTTCATTCTTCTGCATGTGGCTGTCCAATTGTCCCAACACCATTTGTTGAAGAGACTGTCTTTTTTCCATTGGATATTCTTTCCTGCTTTGTCAAAGATAAGTTGACCATAGAGTTGAGAGTCCATTTCTGGGCTCTCTACTCTGTTCCATTGATCTATGTGTCTGTTTTTGTGCCAGTACCATACTGTCTTGATGATGACAGCTTTGTAATAGAGCTGGAAGTCTGGAATTGTGATGCTGCCAGCTTTGCTTTTTCAACATTCCTCTGGTATTCGGGGTCTCTTCTGGTTCCATACAAATTTTAGGATTATTTGTTCCATTTCTTTGAAAAAAGTGGATGGTATTTTGATGGGGATTGCATTGAATGTGTAGATTGCTCTAGGTAGCATTGACATCTTCACAATGTTTGTTCTTCCAATCCAAGAGCATGGAACGTTTTTCCATTTCTTTGTGTCTTCCTCAATTTCTTTCTTGAGTATTTTATAGTTTTCTGAGTACAGAACCTTTGCCTCTTTGGTTAAATTTATTCCTAGGTATCTTATGGTTTTGGGTGCAACTGTAAGTGGGATCAACTCCTTGATTTGTCTCTCTTCTGTCTTGGTGTACAGGAATGCCACTGATTTCTGTGCATTGATTTGATATTCTGCCACTTTACTGAATTCCTGTATGAGTTCTAGCAGTTTTGGGGTGGAGCCGTTTGTGTTTTCCACATAAATTATCATATCATCTGCAAAGAGTGAGAGTTTGACTTCCTCTTTGCTGATTTGGATGCCTTTGATTTCTTTTTGTTTTCTGATTGCTGTGGCTAGGACTTCTAATACTATTTTGAATAGCAGTGGTGATACTGGACATCCCTGCCACATTCCTGACCTTAGGGGGGGGCACCATTTTTCAATATTGTTTCCTCCTAATGCAACCTAAAGCATGATTCAGATTATAAAAGCTCAATTGAAAAAAAAAAAGTTTTAATGGCCTATGTTACTTGAGATAATGATCTCAACAGTAGGCATCCCCTACTTGACTAGAGATCCCTCTTAATTTAGAAACAGATACCTTAGTGTAAACTTTGGAATAGTCTTTAGTTATTAGCTGATAGGAGCAAAGACCATATTGAAGCCAGGCTGGACCTAACATCCTAGAAACAGAAGAACCGGTTCCATCCTACATCCCCTGATCTCTGCAGTTGCTCCCAACAGTGGCCTCCAGGAGTGCACATTCCCACCTCAGTCAATGGAGCTGCATAGAATTGCAGTTGAAATGGGGGCTTCTAAGTCAGACTTCCCAACATCCAAGACCTAGACTTGCCACTTACTAGCTCTTTAACCTTGAACAACTTGCCCCAGTTTCTTCTTTTGGGAGACAGAGAAACAGTGTCTTCTTTAAAAATTTTATTTTATGGAACCATTGTGAAGATTAAATGAAATTATGGTACCTGCCATTTGAGAGATTATAACAGAGAAAATGTCACTGGACATGACACGACATGACAAGTGGAAAAAATACAGGATAATTGAACCCTGACTGATAAGCTCTTCAGCAAGCAATCCAGAAAGTCAAGCCATAGCCTTTGTAGCAATCTGCACAGAAGGGCCAGGGCTTGCTTAATGACTCCGTATCTGATTCCTCTGCTTCTGACACAGAACCAACCAGAGAAGGCTAAAAACTTCCCAATCCAATCACATAGGATGTACCTAATTCTGGTCAGCCACCTACAGTTTCCATACCAACGGCTTCCACTCAGGGCACACCTGAAACTTCCCTTTTTCCCCCACTCTAAAGCTTTCCCACTCCTCTGCCTACCTTTGAGTCTTTGCTGAACACAAGAGATGTTGGCTAATTCCTTTGGTTTAACAAGCTCTGAATAAATTGCCTGTACTTCTTCTCACTTGGGTGGTCATTGTTTATTTCCATAAGTAGGTGATAAATATTAGTTTCTTCTACCATGTCTCCATTTCTCCTCTACCTGTGGGTACAGAAATGTCCCTATTGATCTTCCCTCTTCTAGGAATCAGTCACAATTACTTCTTCTGAAGGTTGAATGAAGTCTCTTATTTTATCTTAAAGATACATCTCTAATATATTTCTCATCTTCCAGATGAGATGTTTCCCAGGACACTGTTTGCTAAAAAATCCCTTGCAAACCTTGGCATTCATGGTTGAAAGGCTTGAAGATACAGGGATTGAGGCTGAGGAGGGAGGTCCTTGCCTGAACAGAGACCAATTTACATGTGTGTTTTTATAAACTAAGGTCTACTTTTTCCCATTATTCTTAAAACAGAACAAAGCAAAACAAAAACAAAAAACAAAAAACAACAAAAAAACTTGTCTCTGACCAGCATAAAAAGAGGCTTCCAGATGGAGAAGCTGAATTTACTTTATCCTTCAAAAATATAAAAAATGACCTTCCGTAAAGCAGCCGTAAAAAAAGTCTAAGTTAAGACTGCTGTGAATCTTCTGTTCAGGGGTCTTTCTTCCCTTCCAAACTGCAAATATAACAACTTGGGGGAAAAGCTGTCAGGCGGAACTGAGCTTCATGCCTTCAATCTGCTCAGTGTGGCCTGGGTGTTATTTACAGAGGGGTTTTGTGGATATTACAAACACTGGCAAGATTTCATTGGAGTCTATTGGGCAAAGGAGATATACATGCATCATCACTTCCAGAGCTGAACGGGGGCCGGGAAGAGGGATGACTATTCACAGGGGCCCAAATTATCTTGAAAACAGCTTGCTGTTGTCCCACGATTAAGTTAATAAGATGTGCACCATATGCTGGCTTGGGCATGCCAATACCCTGATCCCCTGAGTACTGTAATAGGATGATGACAATGACCACTCAGAATGGAGATGGCTCCCAAAGCCAGGGGCTGCTTGTCTGCATTCCTCTGTCTTTGAGGGAGAGGCACTATGGTTACCCAGGCTGCCTGACCTCAAAGCTCCCTGTAATTTGTGAAGCAAATGATTCATTTGTCCTGTTAAGCAGCACCAAGGTTTTGTCAATCAATTTTGTGCCTATTAGAATGCAAATTAGATGATGAGAACCCTTCATTTCAGGATATGCAGTAAACTCTGAAGGCCAGTTTCTATCTGGGTAACATTAGAATCAAGACTCTTGCAGTAAAGCAAACAGAGTAAGAATGAACAAAGCTGGTTTTGGAATGGCAAATTGTCTACTAACCTGGAACCTCTTTCTGCCCCTGCACACCCCCAGCATATCACAGCTGACCACAGAGATTCTGCCTTCCATAGTGAGGTCAGCCTACCTTAAAACACTGGCTCTCCAAGGAGCATATTGGCCCCTCTGATGGATGAGAAAGTCAGATACAAGTGGAATTTAACTTAATACAGAACTCTAGTTTTCCTCATCCACTTCTATGTCATCAGCTGTTTCTAAGAGAGAAGAGTGCTTTTCCTACCATTTTTGCTGTTTTGTTCAGAATGATCACAATGGAGGAAGCAGACTAGAGTGCTTTTATGGACTGAATGTTTGTGCCTCTCCCCCCCAAATTCAGATATTGAAGCCCTATCCCTTGATGTGATGGTATTTGGAGTTGGGACTTTTGGAAGTTAATTAGGCTTAAATGAGATCATGAGAGTGGGACTTCCATGATGGGATTAGTGTCCTTATGGGAGGAAGAGAGACCAGAGCTTGCTCTCTCTCTTTGCCACGTGAGGACAGAGAGATAGCAGCCCTCTGCAAGCCTGAAAAAGGGTTCTCACCAGGAACTGAATGTGCTGGCACCATGGTCTTGAGGTCTTGAACTTCCAGTTTCTAGTATTGTGAAAAATAAATGTTTGTTGTTTAAGCCACCCGGTCTATGGTATTTGGTTATAGCAGCCCGAGTTGACTACTACAAGCAGTCATTCCTAAAGCTGCTTATTCTAATCTATTCATTGTATTCATTACTTTAGTCATTCATTCAAAGGTCATATGCATTTATTGCATGTTCATTTTATGCCGGTCATGGTGCCAGATGAGTGCTTAGGAGGACAGAAATAACTAAAGTTTCTGCTGTCAGTGGTAGACATATTACGTAGAACAACTACGTTGTTCTGCACTGAAGGTTCCAACAGAGAAGTATGAGGTTTTCAGCAGAATCACAAAGGAGGTATGTTATATCGTCTACAATTTACTTGTCTGTAGACAAGGTAACACATGTGTATGTGAATCAATTTAATGTATATGCTAGGAGAATTGGTTAACACCCAAAGATTTCTAATAAGAAATTCAGGTCCTAGGTATGGTGAGTTACCTTTACACATAGAGATTGGCACTCTAGAGGTGTGTGTTTCAAATACTGGTATCAGAATATATTCAGGGGGTTGTCAATTATATAATACATTAGAAAAAAAACACTTAATTTGTGAAAACTTATGGTGTTTAATATATGTACTTGGCTATTTGGCTACAATAATTTGTGTGCTTACATCTACTCTGACATAATTCAACCCCTCACACTAGTACTCTAGAACTAGAATTCCGTGTGGTGTTTTCCATATCCTGCCACTGGACATTATAAGAATAGTTGATCATGCTATCAACATATTTGTCACCTTGCCTTGGGGTGAGTCTTTCAGACAAGGGCTTCATGTCAGGCCTCTACTTGACAGAGAGTCAGGACTTCAACAAGTTTAAAGAATTGGTAGTAATATGGTTATATGCCTGCTTAGCCAGGATATGTCCTTCAGGTGACAGTATTTTGTCTAGAACTTGCTTTCACTGTATACCACTCAGTTGGGCTTGTGGGGAGAGCAGACATACAATTTCTATCCACCTCTTATTTTGAGGAAGATGCCAACATTTACCAAGGATTCTAACTATAAATGGACAACCTGACTTAGATCAGCTCTCAACTGATCCGCACAGGTTGTGAAGCCTTTCTAGTTGTGCTTAAATTTTTATAGATTTGAGAAGAAATCATTTCTGCAAACCTGCTAACCAGTGCTGTGCAGAGAACCCTGGCTTGAAAACAAAGTGCATGTCATTGGAATTCTAGCCCCCTCACTACTTCACTTTTGACCTCAGCAAGGGCTTGAATGTCTCCGAGGCTGTTTGCCCATCATCTCCAAGGCTTTTCCACATCTGTAAAACAAGAGATGTTTTGCTTGATCGATCTGTCAAGTCCCTCTGTAATTCTTTGATGGCGTATACTAAAACAAAACCGGGTTAAAGAAAAATGTCTTTAAAGGAAAAAGAGAAGCCCATGCTGTGGGCAAGAAAAGAATCAAGGGCCAAAGATGAGTCTTTTCTGAGACATTCCTATCTTTGGTGAGTAGTCATTCATTGAGGACCAGCTCTCTTACACGATTATTTAAATACAGTCTAGTTGAGAAGACAAATAGGCAACTAGGCTGTATATTATGGCAATACAATCTCTTTTCAACTTCATTTTCCTTTCCCAAAATACAGGCTACATAGCCACAATTGTAGGATTATTTTGAAGAGTAAGGATAATGTTTATAAAGTGAACAATATGGTTCCTGGTAAACAATAGACACTTACGGGATGATAGTTATTACTATTAATGACAAAATGCTAAGTGCAGTAGCGGAACTGTATCAGGCAGCAGTGGTTTGGAAGGGGTAGGGAGAGTGTGCATTCTTTGAGAGAGAGGGAGTCTGAAGGAAGGTTTCACTAAAGTGCTGGAGTGTTAGGGGTTTTTTTCCCCAAGAAAAAAAGGTCAGCATCAGTTTGAAGACAGGTTGTGTGTGAAAAGACCCAGAATTTGAAAAATGTTTAAAGAACTCAAGTAGTTTGTTTAACTAAAATGAGGGATGTGAATGGTAAGTGATGTGCCTATAAAATGGATAAGGACCGGATCAGGAAGTAGGAAGGGGAAGAAAGCTGGTCATTTTTGAGTACCCCCACTTACTATGCAATAACCTAGGCATAGTGTAGATTATGTAATTTATTTCTAGGACAGCCCTGTGAGTATGATATTATTATCCCCATTTTACAGATGAGAAAGCTATCTTTGCAGGTCATGCCAAAAAGCTTACATATTATTCTTTAGGTGATAGGGAGGCTTTGAGATCCTTTAAGCAAGGGGAGTAGGTATAGATTATATAGTTACCACAAAAGCTGGCTTCCCTGGAGATCCTCAGAGAAATGAGGCCACAGAGCTACCCTGTAGGCCTTTTCAAATAACATGTCGGGAGACACATGGCTGGAAGCAGGAGCATCTGTCGGCTGAAAGGCTAGGCTTGGCTGGCTCCCGCTGGGGGAGGCTCTCTTGGGGAGACCTGTCATCCAGGGGCTGCCGGCTTGTTCCATATCCTTTCCTTGTTCTGCCTACTTACTTTACCCTGCCAGACATCGGTCCCACAGGATGACTCCAGCAAGCCCATTATGGTGGGGAGAAAAGTTAGTCTGAGCTAAATCACTGCTGTGGAACAGAAACGACCTTGACTCAGAACAGTTATTCCTAAAACAGACTCAGAGCTTTTACAATAGTTTTTATTTTAAGTAATCTCTACACCCAAGGAGGGTCTCGAACTCACAACCCCGAGTCCTAGAGTCTCATGCTCTTCTGACTAACCCAGCCAGGTTCCTCCTCACAATAGTTTTTAAGCACAACCTGAAGTAAAGAGCACGGGTCAAAAAGACTTGTGGCCCCCCAAGTGACCATGGAAGTGTGAACAAAACCCAGAGTTTCAGAGTGGAGACTAAGGTTACCCATGGGAGGTACTGAAATACCAAAAGGAAGAGTATCTGGGTTCTGAAAATGTGGTAGCTGGAAGTTCTTCCTACGTGACTGACTAGCCAATAACAGGAAGAAATAGTCTTAGAACTGCCTTTCTATGCCTGCCCCCAGCTGTTTTGTCCATAGAAGCTGTGGCTGCTCTAGTAGATAAATGGATTGGTTCCATTTGAAGAGTGTGGACTGTGAAAGGAGATGACAATGAATTGGAAAAGGCCTTAGAATTGGTTCAACACTGAAGAGTTCCTCTAGTCTTCTCCCTTTCTTTATACTTGGGGAAACCAAGGCTCAGAAAAGGGAATTGATTTGCTCCAGGTCAGGTAAGTGAGTTGATTTACTCACTGTGGCCCCAAAAGCTATAGGATTAAGAGGAGTCAATGAATCTTAAGTCTAGCCTGATTTTTGTACTTACAATCACCCTTCCTTCTCTCTGAAAATATTATAACAATGGAAGATTAATAAAGAAATGTCAAAGGTCCATGGTTCTCAGAAAGAAGCAGTTATGCTCCAGGCTACTATTAGAAGACGATAGGGATGGGAGTCGGGGGAAATTAGGTGGGAAGGATGGAAGATGCCAGGTCTCAAAGGGTCCAGATCTTGGCAGGGTGTTAGCTCAGCTGCTCTTCAGCTCTGTTTCTTTTCCTGTAGCTGGACTGAGATATTCTTCTACCATAATATACACACGACTACATAATATACCATTGGCTTTTACTGAGGAGGCTGCAAATTCTCTTTGATGTCTTCATATCTAAAATCCATAACTTTGATAAATGAGACTGTCACAGTGTGAGACTGTATGACAGGGTGAATCCTGCTTGTTTTTTCAAATCATACAGAAGATAGCTAATGGAAAAAATTTCATTCCCTTTATTTTTGTAAAATCATCTCTTTCTGTTGTTGCTTGTCTGCCCTGGAAACTATAAGATGATTTCTGATTTATACCCAAAACATATATAGTGTTTTCGTAAGTTGGCAACTTTAGCATTCAATGACAACAGATAACCTGGCTACAAATAGCATGAATGAGGTCCAGGGGTTTGGTCAATTAGAGTTTAAGATGAAACTCTATCCAACTGATTTTATAATTAATAAGAGATTCAGGAAGATGAAAGTTAAAAGCCTCCCATGTTCAAATGAATGTATCAGTGTTGGAAATAGGGATAGCAGTTTTGCTATCATTTATTATCTTTCATTTTGTCAATCACTGAGGACGACAATGGAGGAGGCATGATCCTTGCCTTCTAGGTGGAAGGATACTGACATTATTGAGCCCATGATATAGATTAGACATTTTCTTATACATATACATTCCTTACTTTCATGACTTACATTAATTGTGAGGTTGACATTTAAAGCAACCCTATGAAGGACTTTTCACATTGTAAAAATGAGGAAACTGAAATTCTAAGAGGTTAATACACTTGAGCAAAGTCACACAGTTTGTGTCAGAGCCAGAATTAAACCCAAGTCTGTTTGATCCCAAATCGATAGTGTTTCCATCACATCATTTTGGAGAAGTGCATGACATCTGTTAGGGCCCAGGCAAGAATGAGTGGATGCCAGGGCTAGACACTGGACACATCTGTCGCCTATTGGCAGATCCACTAGACACAATATGTTAATGGCTCTGCCTACAAATCTATCCCAATTTGGAAGCCCCATAGGACATCATGTTGTTCTCTTATATGAAGAGCCCTTCAATCAGCTCTGGCACTATTTTCTCTGGTCACCCCTGATGTGAAAAGTTATTCATATTCAAAGTAAATGAGATGATATGTCCTGGATCCAATTTGTTGAATATGATAATATACTATGTCAACTACTATAACTCTGAAGCCTAAATATCATATTCTTTTGGCTAAACTAAGAAGTCTTTTAGGCCAGTTTCTATTGCATATCTCTTGAGGACACCACAAAGGATGCATGTATAATTGACATCTCCCTCCAAATGTGAAAATATCTCTCCTCTAATCAGCTTGATTTTTTCTGACTGAATTTTCCCATGGGACTCTCCTTGGTTTCTACCTACCCCAGCGTCAACGATTTTCTACAAGTCGCTCTCCTTACTGCTTGCCTTTGACTCTACTACTTATGAGGTAAAAACTTGATTTGAACTGCAGCTGGGAATTGTGGTGACCCAGCATCCTCTTCAAATGGAATTATCAGAGATAAGAATGGGTACTCCCTCTTTTTAACAAATGTATTTATCATAGTAAATCTTAGGTTAATAGTATTCAGAAACAGAACATAGTATCAATGCAATCTACTTGAGGAGGAAAAAGAGGAGAGTGGTTCTTTCATATTTCTGCTTATCTTATCTTTTCTATTTTTTAAGATTTTATTTATTTATCAGAGAGAGAGGGCGAGAGAGAGAGAGCATATGCACAAGCAGTGGGAGCTGCAGGCAGAGGGAGAAGCAGGCTTCCTGCTGAGCAGGGAGCCTGATGCAGTACTCAATCCCAGGACCTTGGGATCATGACCAGAGCCAAAGGCCGATCCTTAACCAACTGAGCCACCCAGGTGCCCCCACTAATGACTTTTTAAGACATTTTTTCTCTCATGGTCTCATCTCAAAATGAGGAGAATGGACAAAACAAGGCATAGAAACCATTTGTGTGTTCCATGCCTAATGCAGGTATTAGTAAGTCATTTTTCTGCCTGAATACACATCTTACTATACAGTCTTTCATGGCGCAGCACTCAGGCAGTGATTCCTACTCAATGAGATTTTACATAAGACATAATAAAATCCATCTCCCATCTCTAAATAACATCTGAATAGATCTCAAATACAGCTCTAATATTTTAGGGTTGTTTTTCTTAGTACCTTGATTGGCCCAGAGAAAATTGTAAAGGAGATACTTGTCTGATCAAATTTTTATATTTTATAATAGTTTTCATTTCTCTTTTAAATGCTCCTTTAAGTCTGTTAAGTCACTTTTTCTTCACAACAAAACTGGAAGACAAATTTTGCTTTCATATGTATCAGTGAGGTATTGCTGCATAACAAGCCAATCTAGAATTAAGTGACTTAAATAGCATTTATTATTGCTCACTAGTGTATTAGTCTGCTGCATAGTTCTGGTCTCAGCAAGAATCAGGTATCTATGGTAGGCTGGGAGTTGACTGAGGGCAATCTAGTGTAGGATGGCCACTATTTGGAAGGTTGAGAAAACTAGGCTCTTTTTCCAATGATCTTTCACTGTCCAAAAGAGTAATCTGGGCAGCAGCACAGTTCTGAGAAAAAGTCACAAGCAATGCCTCTTGAAGCATAGGCTCAGGAGTGGAACAACGTCACTTCTGCCCTATTTTATTGGCCAAAGCAAATAACAAGGCCAACTCAGATTCAAGGTTTGGGAAAATAGGCTTCTTAAGTGTTCTGCCCAAAAATTGTGTACTCCCTGGTAATCCTCGTCCAAAAATCATGTATAAAACAGTTGCAAAAACATTTCCATCAACCCAGGAAATTTTCCTGTGTCCCTTATTTATACTATCTTTCCCTGTCACCAAGGTTATGAAGCTCTTTTCTTATATTTTCTTCCAGAAATTATTGTTTCAACTTTTACATTTAGATGTATAGTCCACCTTGAATTGATTTTTGCGGATAGGGCCATAGATTTTTAATATGCATAACCACCCACCCAGCATGATATATTAGAAAGGCCATGCTTTCCCACTGCTCTGCAATGACATCTTTGTCACAAATCAGGGGATTGTGTATATGTAGGTATATTTCTGGACCATCTATTATCTTCCATTGGATGATTTGCCTATCCATGTGTTAATACTATACTATCTTAATTGCTAGGACCTTATATCTTAATTACCTAAGTACTATTGTAATTCCTATAAACTTGTTCTTTTTCAAGATTTTTTTTTCTGAATATTTTTTGGCTTTTGTAGTCCAATGTTAATTTGGGTGTCAAAATTCTCGCCCAACAATATGTACTATCTACAGGATTTAGGGTCCCAGTACTATGAATAATACTGTATAGTTGCCCCCAAATTGGTCTGTAGATTCAATGCAATTCCAAACATAATACAGCAATACTATTATTCGGGTTACGGAAATTGTACTGAATCTATGGATGAACTTGTGTAAAATTATACAGCATTATTTACATTTGGGGTCTTCTAAATCATATACAAGTTATATTTTTTCATTTCTTTATTTAATAATTCTCTATAATGACTTGTAATTTTCTCTGTAGAGAGCTAAAGAGAAAGTAAAAGCAGATTTAAATATTTCATTTATTTATTTGAGAAAGAGAGAGAGAACACAAACAGGGGGAGGGTAGAGGGACAAGCAGACTCCGCTGAGCATGGAGGCCAACCTAAGGCTCAGTCTCAGGACTCCGATATCGTGACCCCCACTGAAGTCAGACACTCAACTAACTGAGCTACCCGGGTGCCCCAGTAAAAGCAGATTTAAAGTAAACTTCCAGATCTTCAGTTTTGAATGACAGAGTCCATCATGCTCTCATAATAGGTGTGTGTGTGTGTGTGTGTGTGTGTGTGTGTGTGTGTGTGTCTATGTAGGAGTGAGAGAAAGCACTGAAATGATTTTCAGATGCCTTTGGGACATACAGTTCAGGATATTTTGGGAGAAGTTTGAGATATCTAGAAAGTCTAGAACTTAAAGAAAGATTTATTCATGTATTCATTCAGCATATATTTAGTGAATACCCATTATATTCCAGTAACTTTAGTAGGCACTACAAATAAAATGGTGTATAAAACAGTTGCAAAAAGCAAAAGCCCTTGTTCTCATGTTAGTCAAATATTAAACAAAGAATCACAGAAATTAACACAAATTTCCAGAAGATAATTGAGAGAATTGATATAATAATGGAAGTCAAGGGAAGTTTCCCTGAGGAAGCATTCAAAGTCTTGTAGTAGGAGGAAAACTGGATGTAATATTGCAGAATAAAAAAGGTTAAGATACTTCAGGATGCCTAAGATGCTAGAGCAAGAAGGAGAAAGCTAAGAGACATGATTCTGCAGGGTCTTGGACATGTGCTAATGGGCTCCTCTTAGGAGCAGTACAAGAAACTGAGCATTGTATGCCATAAGGTTGCCATATTAGATGACACAAATTATAGAATATTTCCAATATTGCAAAATGTTCTAGTGGACAGTTCTGGCATAGAGATTTCATTTATCAGTCAAGTGTATAAAAGTGGAAATTGAAATCTGAAAATGGCCTTATTTTGAGAAACTCCAATATTTAATGGCTATGAGGAATAGAATGAGTCTAAAAATGGGCAGAGAAGGAAAACCTTGACAGCTAGGAAGAAGCTCAGTAGAGTGATGTCCAAAGGAGTACTAAAAGGAATGGTTTGTAGTACGAATTTCCCCAGACAAGTCAAGTAAGATGAAGATGGAAAATTCCTGCTGGATTTGGCAATAAGTGGCATTATCAGGAGCTGTCTTAATGGGAATAAAATCCAGAATACAAATGAATATATTGTGTATAGATGACTAGTCAAGAAGTTTAGATGTAAAGCAGAGGAGAGAAATAGCAGAGACTAGAGGGTATTGTAGGATCCTGATATTTTTGTTTGAGTTTTTTAAAAAGGGAAAAACATGAACATATTTACATACCAGTTGGAGGGATGTATTAAAAGAGAGAAGATAAATTTACAAAAGAAGGAACACGATAATCTAACTTTGAGATTCAAAAGACTTGAAAACCATGGATTTAAAATTGCTACCTAGCTGTCCAGTGAAGTCTCTATACCTCAGATGAAGACAGTAGGAATGTAGGTTAAACGGGACCAATGTATGGAGCCTGTGGCAGGGGCAGCACAGGTGTAGTATGTAGAGAAGGTGATAGGGCTTAAGAAAGGGCAGTTCCAGGGAGAGACAGCTGAAAAAATGAGGCCATTCTAGATCTGGGAAGACTAGAAGACAACAGGAGACTTGAGGAGATGGAAGGCTCAACAGAGTTATGAGCACATGTTTCCAAGGGAAGGAAAACAGAATCGGTGGGATGTGAGGTCAAGGTAAAATGTGAAACAGAGTTTGAAATTTGAAAGTGGGGCACTTGCAGGTGTGACACAATTAGTGAATTTCTTTTTTTTTTTAAATTTTTTATTGTTATGTTAATCACCATATATTACATCATTAGTTTTGGTGCAGTGTTCCATGATTCATTGTTTGTTCATAACACCCAGTGCTCCATGCAGAACGTGCCCTCCTCAATACCCACCACCAGGACAACCCATCCCCCTCCCCCCCTCCCCTCTAGAACCCTCAGTTTGTTTTTCAGAGTCCATCATCTCTCATGGTTCGTCTCCCCCTCTGACATACTCCCCTTTTCTTCCTCTCCTGTTATCTTCTTCTTTTTCTTTTTTCTTAAAATATGTTGCGTTATTTGTTTCAGAAGTACAGATCTGTGATTCAACAGTCTTGCACAATTCACAGCGCTCACCGTAGCACATACCCTCCCCAATGTTTATCACCCAGCCACCCCATCCCTCCCACCCCCAACCACTCCAGTAACACTCAGTTTGTTTCCTGAGATTAAGAATTCCTCATATCAGTGAGGTCATGTGATACATGTCTTTCTCTGATTGACTTATTTCACTCAGCATAACACCCTCCAGTTCCATCCACGTCATTGCAAATGGCAAGATCTCATTCCTTTTGATGGCTGCATAATATTCCATTGTGTATATATACCACCTCTGCTTTATCCATTCATCTGTCGATGGGCATCTTGGC
>NW_027397372.1:0-38096 GCF_003265705.2 Callorhinus ursinus | reverse complement strand
GTGTGTGTGTGTGTGTGTGTGTGTGTGTGTGTGTGTGTGTGTGTGTGCGCGCGCGCGCACGGGGGGGAGACAACATCACTCCCCAGTCTACACATGTCTTCCTGTGGCCAGAGGTTGAAGTGAAGGGTGAGGCTGGTTACCAGGGACACCGCAGCCGGTTCCATGGGATTCCTGAAGAATGGAAAAGTCCTAAGTGGGTTTCAGATGCAGCATGGACTATGGGAACGTGGCCCCAGCCAGATTTCTGAGACAACCACTCCGTTCACCCAGTGGCTGCCCGCGCACGAGGACACGCGGACACGCAGACACGCGCAGACGTTGCACTCACCAGCACTCCGTTCCGTTGTGCCCAGGGCTCGTTCTGTTGTGCACAGGGCTCGGGCTGGCGGGAGCTGCTAGCTCACATGGAGGAGGCAGGTGATGATGGGTCCCGCGGGCAGGACCCAGAGAACATGGAACGAGAGATGGGGCAGTTTCTTAGTGTTATAAAGTCAATGGCATACCTCTTCCTCCAGGGCTTACTTAGATATCTGCATTACATTTTCTAAAGGCTGTAATTTGGGGCGCCTGGGTTGCTCAGTCAGTTAAGCATCTGCCTTCAGCTCAGGTCATGATCCCGGGGTCCTGGGATCGAGCCCCACGTTGGGCTCCTTGCATAGCGGGGGGTCTGTTTCTCCCTCCACCCCTGTTCCCCACTCATGCCCTCTCCCCCTCTCTCCAAATAATAAAATCTTACAAAAAAAAATAATAAAGCCTATGATTTATCTCCCAGGAAGTTCACCCAATTAAAGGCTGCAATGCAGTGACTTGTAGTAGATTTATGGAGTTGCGCAGCCTTCACCAGGATTCCGCTGTACAACATTTCATCCCTCCAGAAGGACCCTGCATATCCGTCAGCACTCAAGTCCCACTCCTACCTCCAGGCCGAGGCAACATCTAAGGGAATTTCTATCTCTTGTAGGTTTGCCCTTTCTGGGCACTTCCCGTAAACGGACTCATGCTTCAGGCGCACTTGTGTGTCCGTGCTCTTGCACGTAACATAACACCGTGGAGGCTCCTCCGTGTTGCTGCAGACACCGCAAGGTCATCCGTCTTCGTAGACCAGTGGCATCCACTGCCAGTTTGATTATCCTTTTACCCGTTGAGACTTTTAGACTGTTTCCCCTTTTTCACCGTGAACATCTGAGTACAAGTCTTTGCTTGGGCATAGGTTTCGTTTCCGGTTTCTCCATGTCCTCATTCTTTGTCTTGCATGATTGCACCGGCCGGACCCTTCAGTCAGTGCTGGACGGAAACGGTGGGCCCCGGCATCCTCACCTTGGTCCGCCTCTCAGGAGGAAAGCATTCATTCCTGCACTACTCAACGGGATGTGACATGAGACTCATTTTTCTTCTAGATACCCTTTATCGGAATGAGGACGTGCCCTTCTCGCCCTAGGCGGCTGAGCGTTTTTTTTTTTTTCCTTTTTTTTAGCATGAATGGGTCTTGAATTTTGTCAAATGTCTGTTCTCTGTCTATCGGGATGATCAACTACATGGTTCCCGTCCTCACTCTATGATGATGGTGTTTACCTTAATTGCATCTTGAACGCTAAAGCAATATTGCAACCCTGGGGTAAGTCTCACTTGGTTAGTTGCATACTCCCTTGTGAATGGTGTTGGATCTGGTGTGCCGTTTTGGTGAGGGTTTACGGGTGGACAGTCGTAATAGATATTGGTTTATAGATGTCTTGTGTTGTCCTGTGTGGCTTCGGTAGCACGGTAATATTGTCCTCATAGGCTGAGTAAGGAAGTCTTCCCTCCTCCTGTCTATTCTGGAAGAGTCTATGAAGGACGGCTACTGTCTCTTCCCACAGTTTACCAGAATTCACCAATGAGGCCCTTCCTCTGTGGGAAGGTTTTTAATTCCCAAATTCAATGTCTTTACTTGCGATAGGTCCACTCAGAGTTTTCTCTTTGAGCATATTCCATTTTGCCCCCCTTCTCTCCCTGTGATTTCTTGCCTCCTGGTGGCTCTGCCTCCGGGTCTCTGGTCTGGAACCTGGCGTGCGGAACATCTCTAGACCTCACTGGATTCTGGCCCCCCAGTCCGGAACTTGGGACCGTATGCTGTGTCAGATGGGAGCCCCAGATATGCTCGTGCGCTCCATACGTAGGCAAGGGGACCATGCCTTCGAGGGGGGGGATGGGGTGGCACCAATGAGTCCCTCGGGTACACCCACCCAGCCATTCTCCATGGGCCCCCAGGTAGGCCGTAAGTCTGTGGTGAGGAGCGCCCTCAGCAAGCCCCCGGTCTGCACTGCCCTGCCCGGGTCCTGCCCGCTCCTCTCGTCTCCCGGCGAGGCAGCCGCACAGGGGATCCGTGACGGCTCCCTGCCACACGTCTGGGTGTCCCAGCTCTCCCTGATTGAAGGCTCAAGTCCCGAGGCCCGGGACCGTCTCGCCATTACTCCAAACTGCCCCGCCCCGGCAGCCAGCCTAGCACGGAGTCGGGGAGGCAAGGGAGACAAGGAAACCTTCACGAGTGGCTCTGCATTTGATGGTGGTTGGCGTGGCTGCAGAGGTGAGGCCACCTCCTTCCCGTCTCTGTGACTCTGCCAGGTGGGGAAGACTGGCCCTGCCCCAGGGCATTCTGCAGAGGATTCAATGAGGTAGCTCCTAAGACTTGGTGCTTCCAGCTGGGAAACGTCCACCAAAGTCACCGGTTCTCCGCACTTCACCCACAGCCTTTGTGGAGGTTACAGGTGGTGAGCTGGTTGAGATGCCCGCTCTGAATGCAGCCCGCCTAGGTCTGTGTGCCACGCCCCGATCCGGTGCCCACGTGCGCGACACTCAGCAAGTCACCTAACCTCTCTGTGCTCCGCTTCCCCACCTACCCATTGAGACTGAGGTCTTGCTCCACGAAGGGTCTCTGGGAGCGGATTCCATAAGCTGATATTTGCAAATATGCAGCATAGGGTCTGACAGCTAGTACACAATCAAGAGACTGAAATGCCATGTTACTCCTGCTCCCCACACCCCGAATGACCAGTCTGAATTGAGGCCTCAGAGTTTCAAGAAAGAAAAGTCCTGCTTTAGGGCGCCTGGGTGGCTCGGTCCGTTAAGCGTCTGCCTTCGGCTCAGGTCATGATCTCGGGGTCCTGGGTTCAAGCCCCACGTTGGGCTCCCTGCTTGGCGGGGAGTCTGCTTCTCCCTCTCCCTCTGCCCCTCCCCCTGCCCATGTTCTTTCTCTCTCAAATAAATAAATAAATAAATAAATAATCTAAAATGAAAAAAGAAAAGTCCTGCTTTATTGACCCTCTCCTTCAAGTGGGAGACAAGCCTGGCAGGGTCAGGTGAGCTCCTAAGCTCTCAGATGAGATCACAAGTTGAGAACATAACAAACATACCTGTGCTCAAGCCACTTCCCTCTGCGGGAGACTCGTACATCTTGGCAGCAACACAGCCCTGGGGACTACCTAAAAATAGAGCCTGACAGAAAGCAGAATTTATTGTCAGTTTAGAGGAATCGCATGGGCATTTCGTGGGTACACAGCATTGGATCCTGTGTTTGTGTGTGGGGAGGGGGGAAGGCGCCAGGTGGGGGGGGGTGACCGGTTCATTCAATGAATCCTGAAATGAAAAGGCACGTGCCTAAATCCCAAAACGACTCTCCAATTATTCAACGATGCTCTGGTGGTCCCGCAGGAGGCATGCAACTGCCGTTCCCATGCACCAACCCAGGGCCACCAGGCAACGAACGAGGAATGGCCCCTGAAGATCCTGAGGCCAGGGGAACCGGCACCATCCCGCGGGAGCTCCTACCGTGTGCAGCGGACTCTGCTTCCAACTCTCTGTGGGCAGGAAGACTCTCCTCCCCTTGGCTCCTGGATCATGTGAAGGCCGGTCCTGCTGCAGGGCCGCAGACGGTGACGTGATGCTGCTCCCTGGTGCCCTCCCCGTCCCCTGCCCCAAACCCGCACAGTTTACAGCTCCGCCTGATAAACCGTGATCTGCTGCTCTAGGATTTAAATGTCGTCATCTCAGACCTAACAAAGAACAAAGCGACAGGGATCAAGAAACCAGAACTCAAAAGCTATTTTCCTTTCATACGCAGATTTATTTGGTACGCATGACGAGGCAACCCATCAGAAATTCCGCCAAGGGGAGTACCATCAATGTCACGAAGCAGGGAAACGTTGACCTACATTTAGCTCAGCGTATTCATAATGGCTTACACAGAGAACACCGTGGTGAACCCCCACGTTCCAGTTCCACGTCCCTTTCCGTCAGATGCTCGATTTAGCGTCAGATTCTCGGAAGTGGGGCTCAGTTGAGCGCACGGGCATCCCAGCAGACCTAGTGCTGCTTCTGGGAGGCGGTCAGTGACACGGCACGAAAGCACATGGCCATCACCAGGGCATTCATGCTACAGAGAAACCCTATATCTTACTGACGACAAGGCAGGGAGGAGAGACAGACATCCGGGGTGGGAAAGTGACAACATGCATCACGGGAGCCGAAACACGGAAGTTAAGGACCTCTGGTACGCAGTGAACCACAGAAAGCCCCACGGTGACCCAGAAATTCCAGGCAGGAAAGGGACTGGCTCCACGCTCACACGGACCGAGTGTCCAGTCCTCACGCTGCTTTTGCTCCTTCTCTGACTTCTCTGACCGCTTACTGTTCGGTCCCCAAAAGGAACCAACGCTCAGGATCTGGCCACACCAGCCTCCACGTCTGAATCCGTTCAGATCTCTGTCACGTGAGGACAAGAGCCTCAGTTTTCTTTCAACCACTGCTTCAGGAGCCTCTGGAACATTCTTTTGCTTTCCTGCTGCATCTCCAGTTGGAGCTTCTCCTCTCTCTCCTGCTGTTGGAGCACCCCTTCGGGCAGAAGGCCGGACCGGCTGGTCCCCAGGCTGAGGGTCAAGCCACTGAGGCCCTGCACCAGCGTGTCCCAGGAGGAAGGATGCGGGGCCCCTTTCCTCTCTGCAGGCATCCCGGAGACGCTGGGCCTATGGCTCTGGCAGTATCGACATTCACATCGGAATCTGTTCGGATCCCTATCCCCCGAGGAAGGGATCCTGGCCTTCCTCTCGACCCGGTAAGGTGCCACGTGATCGAGGTGTCGCCGTCTCACAGGCCCCAGAAGTGTTCTCTTCCTCTGAGGGGACGCTGCCCTTTCCCACCGCCTCTCTTGGAGGGTTTTCTCATCCCTGTACCGCTGCTGGAGCAGCCCCTCTGGCAGAGGGGCAGGGCATCTGGTGCCCGGACCGGTTTTGAGGTCACCGAGGCCCATCATTAGCAGTTCTGAGAAGGACGGAGGGGAGGCTGCTGTGACTTCCCGGGAGGTCTCTTCAGAGCTCATCGGGGAAGATTCGGGAATCAGTGTTGAGTTACGTTTCTGAACTGGATCCATGGAGGCGTCGTCGCTGCTCACAGCTCCGCCTGGCCCTTGGGTCTAGACAGGATGGTGAAGATGAAGGTTCTCAAAGAGCTGGAAGGTAGCGGAGGGACGGGCACGGCCGGAAGAACCCAGACTGCAACACATGGTGATAAAAGAAGAAAGAAAACCCGTTATTGTTCCTCTGACTTCAGCTTTCCGTGCCTCTGTCTCCTATCTGTGAGATGGGGACGACAGTGAGCCCTAGTCGCGAGGACTGTTCTGTGCTCTCAGTGAGATAATACAGTTCCAAGAGCTCAGAACACTGATGGCATATAACCAGGGTCTCAGAAGTGAGAGCCTAATATCGCGTCCACCCACGTGACCCGCCATGCAAAACGACGTCCTGCAGTCAACCACGGTAATTCCTGCAGACGTGTTGTAACTGTTCTCAAGCATCACTTTAAGAACAATCCATGTGTGACTGGCTTGTGCCCTCCTCCTAGGTGTTCATGTACTTTCGAAAAGGAGACATTTGCTAAAATCTAAGCATTTCACCATGCTCCCCGGGAGGGACACATTCTTTTCAAGTTTCACTGGCTTTCATCTACTTAAAAAGGATATTCAAGCCTATGGACATCATTTGAAAATTCCCCCGTAAGAATAAATAAGAATTTACCAACGCAAAAGAACAGAAATCAATGATATTTCTAACAAGACACATTAGAGGAACTCAAATCAAAAGTTGCTTCTTTGAGGGCCACCTGGGTGGCTCAGTCGGTTAAGCGGCTGCCTTTGGCTCAGGTCATGATCCCAGAGTCCTGGGATCAAGCCCCACGTCGGGCTCCCTGCTCAGCGGGGAGCCTGCTTCTCCCTCTTCCTCTGCCTGCCTCTCTGCCTACCTGTGCGCTCTCTCTCGCTCTCTCTCTCTCTGTCAAATAAATAAATAAAATCTTTAAAAAAAAAGTTGCTTCTTTGAAATGATCCATAAAATTGATACACCTCTCACAAGACTGAGGAAGGAAAAGAAGAAAAACAGAGAGAAGAGCAGAGCAAGATACATCCCACTTCATGCTTTCTAGCCATACGACAAAGCCAGGGAAATCAGAACAGTGTGGTACTGGCATAAAAACCGACACACAGACCAATGGGACAGCATCGAGAGCCCAGAAATGACCGCCTGCATATACCGTCAACCAATATTTGACATAGGGATCAAGAATACGCAGCAGAGAAAAGACAGTCTCTTCAATAAATGGTGCTGGGAGAATGGGATAGTCACACGTCAAAGAAGAAAGCTGGACTCCTGGCTTATACACACAAAAATGTACTTGAAATCGATTAAAGACTGCAACGTAAGACCGGAAACCATAAAACTGCTGGAAGGCTACATAACAGAAAAGCTCCTTGACACGGGTCTTGGCCACGAATTCCTGGATATGACCCCCGAAGCACAGGCAACAAAATCAAAAAGAAACAAGTGGGGTTACATGTAACTAAACAGCTGCTGCTGTTTCCACCAAAGAAACCACCAACGAGGTGACAAGACAACTTATAGGATGGGAAAAAATATGTGCAAACCGTGTTATCTGTCAAGGGGTTCATATCCAAAATATAGAAAGAACTCATACAACTCCATGGCAAAAGGGCTAATGATCCAATTTAAAGACGGGTAAAGGCTGTGGATAGAGAGTTTTCTAAAGGAGACGTACAAATGGCCAACAGGGACAAGAAAAGCGGCTCCAAACCACTAAACATCAGAGAAATGCGAATCAAAACCACAATGAGGTATCACCCCACACCTGTTAGAATGGCTAGCATCAAGAAGACAAGAGATAAAAATGCTCGCTGGGATGTGGAGAATAAAGAAATCATGGGGCGCCTGGGTGGTGCAGTTGGTTGAGCGTCTGACTCTTGGTTTCGGCTCAGGGTGTGGAAAAGATAATCAGATTTGTGGTTATCAGAGGTGGCGATTTAGGGAGGGAGAAAACAATTGGAGGATAACTTCCAGTTATAAGATAAATAAGTATCGGGGGTGTAACGTACAACATGATGACTAGTTAACACTGCCGTGTGGTATAAATGAAAGTTGTTTGAGAGTAAATCCCAAGAGTTCTCTTCACAATGAAAATACTGTTTTCCTTTTCTTCGTTTTCGATCTATAGGAGATGGTGGATGTCAACTAAGCTTATTGCGGTAATCCTTTCATGATATATGTAAGTCCAAGTATTATGCTGTTTCCCTTCTACGCTGCCTGTGTCACTTACATCTCAAGAAAAGTGGAGAAAAAGAGAGAGAAAAGAGAGAGAGAAGAAATAAGTTACCAATAGCAGGGATGAAAGAGGAGATTTTGCTAGAGACCCAGCAAATATGAAAGAAACTAGGCGGCAGTATTACGTTCAAATCAACATATATAAATGCAACAGCTAGGGAACAGATGGATTACCCGAAACCCATAAACCATCAAAACTTACCCAAGGCGAGATAACATGCACAGTTCAGTATCGTTTACAGAAACTGACTCAGTTGTTTAAAACCTCGACGACAGTGGAGCCTGGGTGGCTCAGTCATTAAGCGTCTGCCTTCAGCTCGGGTCATGATCCCAGGGTCCTGGGATCAAGCCCCGCATTGGGCTCCCTGCTCAGCGGGAGGCCTGCTTCTCCCTCTCCCACTCCCCCTGCTTGTGTTCCCTCTCTCTCGCTGTCAAATAAATAAATAAATAAATCTTAAAAAAAAAAGCACCTCGACAACAATCCCAGACGGTATCGCCAGTGAATTCTACCAAATATCGACAGGAGAAACAGACAGACGCAGATATTCTACACAATTTCCTCCAGAAAACTACGTGGAGGAAACACTTGCAAGTGATTTAGGAGGCTAGCATTTCACTGATAGTAAGAAAAGAAAACCACTGACCAATGTTCTTTCTTAGCACAAGCACAAAATTCCCCACCAAAATACCAGCAGTGGAATCCAGCAATCCATTCAGAGAAAACACACCATGATCAAGTGGGTTAGTCCAGGAAAGCAAGGGTGGTTCAGTAACTGAAAACCAACTAAGGCAATCCTCAGATTTAGCATATAACTGATTAAGCAACGTCATCTCATTAAAAAGAAAAATGAAAGACTCAATACTATGCCTATCAAAATCCCAACGGCATCTCTCAGTAACAGAGAAACAATCCTAAAATGCATCTGGAACAACACAAGACCCAGAACGGCCAAGGCCACCTTGAGGAAGAACACAGTTGGAGGTACCAAAGTCCTTCATTTCAAAACACAGTCCAAGGCTACAGTAAGGAGATCAGTATGGTACTGGCGGAAAGACAGACACAGACCAATGGAACAGAATAGAACCCAGAAATAAACCCAAGGCATGTACAGTCAACTGATCTTGACGAGGATGCCAATAATACCCAGCGGGGAGAGGACACTCTCTTTGACAAATGGCGCTGGGAAAACCGGATGCCCACGTGCAGAAGGATGACACTGGACCCTCTGTTACACCACACACGACAATCAACCCAAAGGGGACTGAAGATTCAATATAAGACCCGATACTGTGAAACTCCTGAAAGAAAACGTAGAGTAAAGCTGCATGACATTGGTCTTGGCAATGATCTTGTGGAATCAACACCCACGGCACAGGCAAGAAAAGCAAAAATAGACAAGTGCGACTACATCAGACTTAAGAGCTTCAGCACAGAAAAGGAAACCACCAACAAGGCGCAAAGGCAATCTGCAAAATGGGCAAAAACATTTGCAAACCACGTATCTGACAAGGAGTTGATTTTCACTACGTATAACAAACTTTCCCAACTCAATAGCAAGAACACAAACAAACCAATGTAAAAATGGGCAAAGGATTTGAATAGACATTTCTCCAAAGAAGCCATACAAATGGCCAAAAGGCATACGGAAAGTGGCTCCACATCCCTAATCATCAGGGAAAGGCCAGTCAACATCACAATGAGCTGTCGGGCCGCACACGTGAGGAAGCTTCTCGTCAGAGCAACTACCAAACACAGCAGATCCCAAGTGTCGCTGGGCATGTGGAACACGGGAACCCTCATGCCCTGTCGGTGGGACGCAACCTGGCGCAGCCACAATGGAAAGCACTACGGAGGTTCCTCAGAAAGGTAAAGCTAAAACTGTCATAGGTTCTTGCTCATATCGGAGTGCCCCCCTCCAAAACAACAAAAACTAAAAACCAAAAAACCTACCATATGACCCAGCAATCCCACCCCTGGGTCTATGTCCAAAAGAACTGAAATCGGCATCTCAAAGAGCTGTCTGCACTCCCGTATTTACTGCAGCTTTCATCCCCGGATGCAGGATAATGGAAACCACCCAACTGTCAGTCAACAGAGGAGTGGATAAAGGAAGCGTGGCACGTGTACACAATGGGACATGAGCAGCCGCACCAGAGAGAAGGAGATCATGCCATTTGCAGGCCAGCTGCTGTGGATTCAAGAATGGGGACAGATGATGCCGCCTCTCACTCAGTGCCTCCCACGGGCCAGGTAATGTCAGCTCCGTGTTTCACATCTATCGTCTCCTGCAGGTCTCCCAACAAACCTCGGGGAGGCAGAGTGACTGCCCTTTCACCAGGAGGAATCTGAGGCTGAAGGAGAGAGACTGAATGGCGGGTCTGCCCTGGAATCCAGCAAGAGTGTCAACCGAATGCTGGGGTGCAGGGAGAGGAGTCTGGAGATACAGGCAGGCACCAGGACACAGAGAGCTTCCGATGCCATGTGGCAGTTACGGACTGTCACATGCTCTGTTACCTGCCCTGCCCCCCCCCCCCAGCCCCCCGCACCAGAAGCAGCCCCTAGCTGTCCGAGGACAGAACGGGAGTGACCGGCATTCAGGCACAAGATGGAAGATGATGTGTATTTGTGTTTCTCCCAGGTGGGAGACCCACAGCGGGAAAGCCAGCCTTCTGGTGAGGGTCATCCGTGCGTGATGCAAAGGATGAGAAGAGAGTGGCACAGCAAGAGAGTCTCTGGGGCCGAGCGGACACGTCGGATGCTGTCTTCGTGGTCTTGGCTGTGGCTCATCAGTGTGAAGCGTGACCTGCAACCTACCCCGGGGCAGCCTCAGTGGCTGCAAAGACAGGGAACGTGCCAGGCACAATTCTGGGAACCATCCTTGCATTACCTCATTACACCCTCAGAAACGCAACCCTCTCTGTTTGGTGATGTCATTAGGAAGAACAGTAAACCCATTTCACAGGCGAGGAGAGTGAGGCACACAGGGCCAAGTCAATTTCTCCAGAGGACATGACAGCAAGTGGCAGAACTGGGTTGGAAGGAAGGGTGTCTAGGATCAGAGCTTGTGTCCTTAGCCATTAGACGGCATGTCTCCCACAAAACAACAGAGAACCAGACCCCACCGATGCTCACCAGATCAGGAAGTCAGCTTTGTGCTGTGAGTAAGGAGGAGACGCCTCCGCAAACAGGTCTGGGCACAAAGGTAACTCACAATCACACAAACGAAATCAGAAGGAAGGGTGGGCGCAGGCGGGGACACACTCGGGGATCCAGTGATGCCATCAGGGACGTAGGTTCTTTCTAGCTCTGATCTGGCCTTTTCTGGAACAGATGTTCCAGGACCAACAGCCAGATACGGCAATGTCCAGGGCAGAAAGAGACTTTCGAGTCCTGTATCTTTCCTATGAACGAGGAAGTTTCCCAGAAGCCTTCCAGCAAACAGTCTCTTCCTTTCTCGCCGTAAAGCACGGGCTCACACCCCCATCCCTCAGTCAGGCAGGAGGGACTGGAACGGGATGCCACATCTGTCCCGCATGCAAGGTTTGGGAATGTAACGGCTCTGAGGAAGCCCTTCGCCCCTTACTCACCCCTGGAGACTCAGGCGGCGTTTCTACCAGCAAGCCTTCTTTGCCCTCTTTCCTTCACCCTGGACAGCGGACCTTCCGCTGGACATCCACAGCACCCTGCATTTCCCCTAGCCCAGCCCCAACCCCACCCAGCTCTCAGAGGCGGACTATTTGTCTCACTCACTAACCAGCCCAGGAGCTGACAGAGGCCGGGCACTTTGACTTGTTCACCCATCAGGGCCTCAACCCCAGTGGACATTCACAACTATCTACCAAATGGAATAAAGGAGAATGTGAGGCCCTTTCTAAACATCTCGTTTGGTGTATCAACCCTGCAGAATCCCTGTTTTCTTGTCCCAAAGGAGAAAATGCCTGTGCGGGGAGGGTAAGTGACATCACAAAAGCTCACCTCCAGTAAGAGACAGAACTGCAGCCCAGGTGCGTCCTGACTCCAGAGGTATGCACCCTCGGTGGCAATGCCTCTCTGGATTATCTGTAAGCCCCAAAGCCTAGCCTAGAAAAGTAACCCCAAGGGAGTGAGTTCAGGCTTCTCGAGGAGGTGCCCTTTCACCAACGACGTGAACAGGGAGAGGAGTCTGAGAGGCAGATATCTGGCGTCAGGACTTTCCAGGCAAGGGGGAACACTCGGGAAGAAGTGTCTGAAGCAGAGGCTGCTGGACACAGTGCAGATCCTGTCGGGAGGTTGGAGCAACTGAGGGCGGGGCAGGGAGTGAGAGCCTCACAGAAAGCGGGGACAGCAGAGGGTGACGGGCCCTGGATCCGGCTGGGTGAGTAAGCTTCTACTCAGTCAGCTGGACCACGAAGGACACCCACGGATCACAGATGCTGAGTGACAGCCTGTATCAGGCTGTAAGGTAGGCAGAGGAGGGACACGGAGAAGACCATGCAACCATTCAGAGAAGAGGCAGGTTTGGGCAAAGCGCTGGAAGGATAGTGAGGAGGAGCGCCTCCTTGGGAGGCTGACAGCACTCACCCGGACCGGCACACCCTCCACCTGGGTGCCCATGTCCCCGTCCCAAAGGGCATTTGTGCTCTAGCCATAGCATCACACCCTTAGTTAGCAGCCCGAATTCACGCAACAGTCCACCTGCTGGACAGATCACTGTGGGCACCTGCTATGTGCACCGGCCACTTGGTGCTTGGAAAACGTTCTCTGAGCTGACTGGTGCTCCCAAGATCTCGATCCAAGTTCCACTGCGAGACCAGAACTGCGGCTGATGGGGCGACAGAATGTCCCACACAATTAAAATATCTTTATAGCCTCGTTTTTTTTTTTTTTTAAGTATCTGCAATCAGAGATGGTACAAAAGATGCAAGCTTCCTCCTCCTCCCAAAGAGAATCTTGAGCACAGAGATGTCCTGTTTCCTCCACTTGTAATCCAGAAACAGCTGGTACACTAGCTACCCTTTATGATGAAGTCATAACGACACCTTGGGTCAGGGTCCTTCCGTCATTGAAGAAACACGTCCTCAGCACCACCTGAATACCATGCGTCAGTTTCCTGGACACAGTCTGGGGACGCAGGGATGATTTAGGCTGCAGTCAGCCAGCAGATGACCACCACATGTCCCGTGAGAAGAGTGATGGCGGAATTTAAGTCACGGGACCTTAGGAACACAGAGGAGGGCATCTTACCCCTACCTAAGTGTCCGTGTGTGTGCGTGTGTTTGGTGAGGACGCACTTCTCGGGGTGGGGAGCATGATGAGGTAGGCACTCTCGATCACCCACATTTTACAGACCTGCGAGCTGAGGAACCGAGAGATCCCCACAGGGAGAGCCAGAGTTCCGTCCTTGGTCTACCGAGCTCCAAGCACCACTGCCGTTTGGCCAGCCCCACGGCTGTGACGCAGCCACTAAAAGCACTTGGTCGGCCTCTGCTTGCCTCGCGATTCATAATCGCTGGTGAATAGAGTGAGCCTGGCGCAGACCTAGTTTGGGGGGTGGGGTGGATTGCAAAAGTCTCTGTAATATGGCAAAGGACCTCTCGACAGGGGCACCCTGGAAGCTGAAGTCCTGCTTGGCGGTTGGCTCTGAGGCAAGCCTTCCACGCCAAGGGACTCCGGGGCTGTTGCTTCGGGGCTGCTCCTCAGAGGGCAGATGCAGGGTCTTAGAACCTTTTGGGGTTGCTTTACCCTGCAGGGTACCTGCGTTTCAAGGTGGACGAGGAGTTGGGACCATGATGACCACGCAATCGTCGAACGGCATCTGCATTTCAGCAACTGAAACACAATCCAGGTGTGTCATTGTGAGCGCGAAGACCGGCTTTGGAGTCGGGCAAAACGGAGGCGGGATTCCCAGATCCACCCTCTCCTGCGTCAGCCACCTAACAACCCCTTTCAGTCTGCTTCCCTGTCTACAGACGTTGGGCTTTGAGACTCACCTGAGCCTCTGGGTAATCAAACCGTATGTACCACGCACACTTTAGCTCCTCAAGAGCTAGGCTGCAGGAAAAGGCAATCACACTGTGCCCTGTGTTAGGGACACGTCAGCAACGGAGCGAGGTATGCCAGGCCCCTGGGAGTCTAGTCCCACCCTGTGGCCAAGGTTGGGGTTGGGGCGGTGGTGGTTGGACTGGTGGTTCCATCTTTTCCCTTGTCCAAGGCACACACTTTGTTTCATACCGAGGTGTGCTGCTCCTAGAGGGGTTGCAGTGAATGAGGGTAATCCCCACGGTTGAGTCTACTCTATGGCAGGGAGAATCAGCAGTGGGTTCACACTCTCCACTGGATGCTGGAGGAACCGACACAGTTTCCTCCAGGGCTTGCTGGCACCTGGTGGGGGCCCCTAGGGAGTCATACGGAGGCACTGTCAGATTCCCTTGGAGGGTTCCCATAAGAGCAGGCAGCTGATCCTTGCCACCTCGAGGGCCACAGGGACGAATCAGTCAAACCCCTTGTAAAGGGAACACCAGTTAGTATACTTTTTCTTGTCCTAACAGAAAACTCAGACTGCAACTTACGGTGAAAAGTGAGCTCTTCAAAACAAAGCCCAAGGGGGGGGAGGGTGGCTGAAGGCCTGCTTAATTTCCTGAGTCACAGGTGCCATAAAGTAACATATTCTTTCCATGTTTCTGCTTATCCCTCCTCAGTGGAAGGTAGGATCCCTTCACATTAGGAAAATTTGTGCCACATTCCAAACCCCGAGTTCAAATGGATCCGAGGCTCCATGTAAAATGAGGTGAGATCTTTGCCGAGTGTAATCCTATTCTAAGCAAGGAAGCCTTTTCCAGAAAAGCTCTGCGGTCAGATTGCATTTCCAATTAGCTCCCTGTGAACCAGAGTAAAACATCTGTCCATTTGGCGGAATTTATAATGAAATCTCCATCACTTCTTTTCAGTACAAAGTTCGGTGAACAGTGCCTTTTCACCCAGGTACTGCTCCGGATAAATGGAAACTGCTCTCTACTGAACCTGACAGCTGAACATAGGTAGGAAATCAGGCAAATGAAGCGAATCCTCGATCTACAGGGGATGGCAATGCGTGGGGCCGGGGAAATGAGAGGCAGGGAGAAGAGAGTGTGTCTGGGTCCACTGGCCATCTACTGGAACAGAAAGAGGTGGAAGGGGTTGGAATATGGCGTGGGGTGGGGCAGGAGGCGGTGTGCGGAAGATGAAGCAGTTGAGGGTAGGCAAGGCCTGCTGTGCCTAGTCCAAGAGGCTGGACGTTATCTTAAGGACAGCAGAGAGCCCCTGCTGAATTTTGAGCAGGGTAGACAAGACCAGGTCAGGATTTAAGAACAGCCCCTCAGGCAGTGGGATGAAAACATTCGTGGCCAAGGGTCAAGATTGGTGGTGATTATCAAGCAGAGACGACGGTCATCTGGCCTAGGGAACGAACCCTAGTGATGGAAGACGTGTCAAGAGCTTATTTAGAAGGACGGAGGAGGTTGGATTGGCCGGCCTTGGTGATTGAGGGGGTGGTGAGCGAGGCAGCAAGGAAGGATGGCTTCTTTTTTTAAAAGATTTTATTTATTTATTTGAGAGAGAGAGAGAGAGAGAGAGAGAGAGAGAGAGTGTGAGATCAGGAGCAGAGGGAAGGGTAGAGGGAGAAGCCGACTCCCCGCTGAGCAGAAAGCCCAATGCGGGACTCCATCCCAGGACCCTGGGATCACGACCTGAGCCAACGGCAGCACTTAACTGACTGAGCCACCCAGGAGCCCAAGGAAGGATGGCTTGAAGGATCGCTGGCCTAAGCAGCTGGGTAGAAAGTTGCTTTTCACTGAGTTAGGCAACACCGGAGCAGATGCAGATGTATGGGGAGTGGGGGTGGGCATGGTCAGTTTTGGACGTGCCGTGTATTCTCTGCCTGTGGCACTCAACCACCTAGTACCTCAGTGACTCGAGGGAGCTGACCCAGCCTCTCTGTGCCTGAGATGCCTCACCTGGAATGAAGGATACTAAAAATTAGGAAAAATACCTAATTTCTGTTTCATTTAGTCTAGGATAACGCTCTCCCTTTGCACAGCACAGTGCCGTTTGACAGGCACTCCCTGGGTAAAATGGGAGTCTCTCTACTTATCCACATATTGGTCGGTTTTACTTAACTGCCTTGTGTGTTTTCAACATGCAGCACACATTGGCAGTGCCAAGAGAAAAAATATTAATTCAAAGCAATGTGTTTAACACATGAGTGCCATAGGTCAGCCCATCAGCCTGTCTCTCAGCGACACAGCCCCGCTTCAGGCACTGCCTTGTGTGTTCCAGTCTTCCTCCTGTAGTCTCACTCCCTCATCCCTCGGGGATGGTGGTGAGCCTTTGGGACCTACTCTCTCCAACACTTCTCTTCCCTGGAAAGTCATCTCCCGCGTCTCACAGAGTGGCTAGCACTCGTTGAGTGCAATGTGTCTGTGGGCCTGTCAGTTGTCTCAGGAGGTGTGTAGCTTCGGGGAGGATAGAGCCAGATGTGTGGATCTGGAAACCACCACTGTGTTCCTGCACAGCCAACAGGTGATGAAGCCATCCATACCACGATTTGAAATCAGGGCTCCACCACTTATTCCTTGTGTGCCTTTGGGCGGGTGACTTCACCTCTCTGTGGTCAGTTTCCCTGCTTGTAAGATGAGGACGATGACCTTATTCTGGGATAATGACTCATTTCTGCTTCCTTCATTTAGATCAGGAAAATAGTACCTTTTAAAAACCATAAAGTGCTCTTCAAGTATCAATTACTTCCACGGCTAAAAAGAGAATCTCTGCTTGTCTGGATATCCGCTTGGACAGGCTCAGAAGAGGCCAAGCACATTTTTACCCTGTAGACAACGTTGAACTTCACCTGAGCCCTGAAAAAAGCCACAGGAAAGCAGTCTCCACAGGCTTTCCCGTTCCAGAAATGGCTTACCCCAAAGGACCACTCATCCCCTTATAACTTTGAGAAGGCCTGCTGTTCACTCTTTGTCATACCTGCCATCAGCCTCTCGGGGGACTCTTGGGTTTACTCGTGACAAGGCCAAACACAGACCTTCTTCCTTTGGCTGAAGGGCCAGACACAGTCCCTCCAGCTCCCTGCTGTCTCAGGAAAAGTAGACTGAGGTTAAAAGTCAGTCCTCCTGAAACTGGCTAGACACAGAGAGAGACATTTCCTGTCCGGCTGACTGAGACTAATCCTGAATGCAGAAACACCTCTACCCTAAATCTCCCCACTATAACGGGTCTACGCGTTCCTACGAAGAAAAGGCAAAACCACCCCGTCGAGACACTCTGATGCTCAGATCCCGGTGCTCTCCGGATTGCAAGAGTTTGAATAGACAAGCTCTCTACTAGTTTTGCTTTTGCCCTTCCTAGCGTGTATGTACAGCCTATGCAAAAACTCCTAGTAAGAAAACAAAAATTAGTAACAGGTACTTCTCTCGCGTGCGCTCTACGAGGGACGTAACCAGGCTGTCACGGAGAAGCCCCTCCCTTCCCACCCTACCCGGCTCAGCACCAGGTGCATCGTCTGTGACGTCACCCGCAGCGCCCGGAAACTCTCACTGCGGCCTCAGGAAGCATTCATCCCGTGCAGTCACCTGGTGCGCCGCCGTGGGAGCGGGCTCAACCTTCCCAACCCGCCGGGTGCCTACGTCGCGGGTTCCATGCACCCACGCCGAAGCCCACGGAGAGGAGCCCACTGTGCCCCGGGACGTTCCCGTCTCCCTGCCGGCCCCGTACAGCCCGAGGAAGGCTAAAAAGCACCCGGCTTGGGCACAGGGTCCCACCCCTATGACGTCACGGCTGTCGCGGAGCCCCGCCTCCTGTATGCGCGCGCGTGGCGCGTCTCTCTAGGAAGCCGGGAGGTCTCCTCTCGGTGGTCTTAACCCTTCTATTTTTGGAGGCGCGCTTCACCACGCTGCGCTGAGGAACCGAGGGGGTGCGCTGGCGGCGGGATGACGGGAACCTGATCCCGGGAAAGAACGAGCGAAAGCGAGGGTCTGAGAGTGAGAGGAGGAGAATCTCCCTAAACAGGCCGTGTGCTCATTAGTGTCGCAGGACCAGCATTCTCCCTGGGCCACGCGCGACCGGTGCTGTCTGAAAGAATAGCTCTTTCTCTCACAAGCCCTATCTCAGCAGTATCAGGACTGCGATTTTGAAAACCTGCGTATGGCGTATTTCTCTTTCTCTAAAAGGGTTGCCATTTTTGGCGGACACAAGATTGAGACTTCTAGTGGGCATTGCTAGACCCCGGGGCATCACTGGGCTCCAGTCAGTGGTCCACGGGGTCAGAAAGAGTCCGTTTCCTAGGCAGTGCCTCCTGTATCTCCTGAGAATTCTGTCTAGGAGGTGAGGGAGGGAGGGAGGGAGGAAGGGAGGGAGGGAGGGAGAGAGGGAGAGGGAGAGAGAGGGAGAGAGAGGGAGAGAGAGGGAGGGAGAGAGAGGGAGAGGGAGAGAGAGGGAGAGAGAGAGAGAGAGAGAGAGAGATCATAATGTGACATAGGAAAAGATATGCTTTTAACAGGCTGTGATTCCTACAATGGTTACAATTATTTAGACCGTTGTAATCACATTACAAGCCGCAGTGTATGAGATCTGGAGAAAGAAGGCATCTTTGGTTATCCAGTCTGCTGGAATACAGCCGATCCTGACAGTAGGTAGACATAGGGCTGGTGTGATCAGAAATTTGGTTTTATAATTAATCACAGGATGCCATTTACATTTCCAATACAATTTCCTTATGTTGACTACTACTGGGTGTACTGGGTGGGGGGGGGTGTGTGTGGAGGGTTGCTTTGCTTGTTTTGTCAAAAACGTAAAATTGAATGGCCTTTCCTGTCTGCGCCTCTCAAGGTACCAGCAAGAGAGAGAGAAAGGATTTTTAAAAAAAGATTCCATATTTTAAGGAGATTTGCAACAACTCCCTATCAAAAGGGCAGGGGCTCTTAGCTGGATGGAACCTCTTGGGATTCCGTAAAATGTTTTGTGAATAGTTTTTTTAGGGAAGCACTGGTTCTGGTGTTTTAGTTGGATATTGACGACATTTCAAACTGTACTTGAGATCTGCGTGAAATAGGTAAGTTACAGCTCTGGATTGGGAGAACCCAACCCTAGGGAAGGGTCTGAGGGAAGCACACCACAGAGTCAGTGGTCGAGAAGCCAGGTTATTGGGAGCTGGAATGCATGACTCCCGGCGGGCAACTCAGATCAAGCTCTGTCTTTCTGGACAGTTGTCAGACTGAAACATTGGGTAGAGGTCACAAACACCTCATGTCTGAACTCGGTATGTGACAAAGTCTCTCAATGGGGATATGAACAGCCACGTGGCTCAGAAGTTTCAATGCCTGCAACACAGCACCACAAACAGAGGAGGCCTCACCCTGGGACCCGGATCGCCCCCAGCTCAGAAGCATCACACCCTGGACACAGACTCGTATCCCAGTAACACACCAAGGGAAGCCAACCACATAGACTCACTGGCCTAGACAAGGAAGCCCGGGTGCTGGGAGCTGGAGTGGATGAGCTCCAGACCCAGGAAAGGGGAGCTAGGAGACCTCAACGCACTGGACATACAAGATTAAACAACGCACAGAACTCAAACTCCTGGGATCTCAAGAAATGAGGAGAGAGACACGAAACAGCTCAGAGACAATAAATTCTAAAATAGAGACCCACATGCGTTTTAGGAACCTGGCAACCTGCAACACAGAAACTTAACAGCTCACAGACCTCACACCCTGCACGTAGATGCCACACAATCACAGAGCTCACAACCCTGCATGCAGACACACAAACAGCACAGAGCACCTGTACTGTGAACACAGAGCTTGCTCGGACACCTCCTGTCCTGTGACCAATAACCTTTGTGATCTCACAACCTACAGTATGGGCCCCCAGGAGCTCAACTATGTCAACCTCGACAGAGACGCTCAGGAGAGCTCAAACCCTAATTCCCGAAATACATCATGGCAACAGCCCCAGTCACCTTACATTCTGCACACTGCACCCAAAACAGGCCAGATACCGCACACACTGGGAGAGAGCCCTAAATAGACCAGAGAACTCTCACTTGGGACACACAACACTCCACAGCTCACTGATCTCACACGCCGGACACACCCTCACACAGCTCAGACACCTCAAAGCCTGGACAGACCCCAAACCAGCTCAGAGAAATGACATCTTGCTTCTGACCACAAAAAGTCACCCCACACAGGACACATGCCAATGAGAGCCACAGTGAGGTCTCACCCAGCCCCATGAGTGAGACACAGAGACTGAAAGACAGAATTACAGAGAGCCTTTCTGGAACACAGCTGTCTCCAGGGCATTAGCCCCTATCCCAGCGTGCCCGTCCAGGCACCTGAGGAACGTCCTTTTCCAGGCGAAGGATGACCCCCTGGTGTTGCCATCATTGGCTGTTTTCTGGACGAAGACACAGCTGCACTAGGCCCAGGCCACACCCAGGAGGGCAGCTGGCCCTCCCTCCAGGCTTGACACACAGTAGAGCCCTCCACCCGTCAAAATGGGGCTATCTTCTAGGTTGGAAGTGTTCATACCATCCTCAGGAGACTCACACTGTCCTTAAGGCCCCAGAGCCCTCCTGCTGAGGAGTGGAAGCTGTGGAAGGTGGAGCAGCACAGTCCCATGCTGCTCAGGGTGGATCCAGCAGCCCCCACCCCCACCCCCACCCCCACCCCGAGCCTTGTGGAAGGCCTGGCCCACATCCCATTCACACTGAACACAGCGCTTCCTTCAGCCTTCTCAGCTCCTAAACCTCGGAGGCATTGCAGCCACCTGGTTTTCCCAGGGTCCATCTGAGCCCGGAACCAGAAGGACACCTTCAGCCAGCAGATCCTTTGCAAGCCCGTGAACACGAGCGGGGGAAGGAGATGGGGAAGGGGTTTGCATTGCCCTGCCAGGTAGATATGCCACAGACCACGTGCCTGACCACCGAGGCGCACCCCTGTTCCACCCACCGCTCCACCTTATCCTCTCCCCAAAGAGGAAACCTGTCCCCTCCTCTCAATGCCTAATTCTGCTTTAAAGGAAAGGTGGCATGAGGGTCTCCAGTTCCTGCCGGGCTTTGTGCAAACAGGGAGGCACGCGCATTTCCCCCCTCTCTTCTCGCACATGAGGCCAACACCAGAGCAGGGCTATTTGCTCACGGGCAGTATCTACTGTAAGGTGTGGAATTTGGGGACAGAGGCTGATGTGGGCCCAATTGGTGCACCTTGTCCTCCTCAGGGGACACACACACTGGCCCACCTCCGAGGCCATGGTGGATTTTCACAAACCCAGGAACCCAGGAACCCAGGAACCCAGGAACCCAGGAACCCAGTGTTGCATCTGCAGCCTTTCAGACTCAGGTGTGAATACAGTCAGGGCTTAATGCCTGACTGGGGAGAAGTTCACTGACTTGAGAACCCACCGATGACTTACTCACCTACCCTCAGCCAAACACCTCCCCCGTCTAATGCTTAAAATCCCATCATTTAAGCATTCACCTCTTTGGGTTGAGTAGGTCACCATCGGGTTCCCTGGAGAAACCTGGCCTGGAGTAGGTCATGAGCTCTCTAGAAGCTCTCTGCCCATCCAAGACCTCCATGTAGTCTCGTGGGCACATAACGGGACACTGGAGTAAGATTTAGTGATTGGTTATTGGGCCCTGATATCCATATCGTGGGATCCAGTACCCACTGTTAAAAAACCTAACAGGAAAATAGACTAGAGGACAGAATAAAAGCCAGTGATCCCACTGAGCTGGCTAGTATCTTCAGCCTCTTTTGCAGATCAGCAGCCTGAGGTTCCGGAGAAGGACTGCAACCCCCACCCCACTTCCACCTCCACTCTTCCAAGCCCCACCTCTGCACCCACAATCTCTCTGAGGATACCCCCACCTCCAGCCAACGGGAGCTCTCTCCCCTGGAAGAATCTGGTAGGCAATCCCATCTAGACCAGTCAGATCCAGTGGTGTCCTTCATCTCTGCCCTGCTCACCTATCAGGGAACCATCCACGAGCTCCATTGCCATCTTCCCTGGTCCCCATTTGATGAGAATCTGTAGAGCTGACGGGGTGGGGTCAGAAGTGGGATGATGGAGGGGCGCCTGGGTGGCTCAGCTGTTAAGCGTCTGCCTTCGGCTCAGGTCATGATCCCAGGGTCCTGGGATCAAGCCCCGCATCGGGCTCCCTTAGCTCAGTGGGAAGCCTGCTTCTCCCTCTCCCACTCTCGTCGTCTGTGTGTCAAAAAATAAAATCTTAAAAAAAAAAAAGTGGGATGATGGTGACCTCAGGGGAGGTGGAGGTCCTTGCATGGTGGTGAGCTCCCCGCACCATGCACACAATGGTTGGTTTGGGAACACAAGCCTCCCTCACTCCCGGTTGTACCTCCCAGAGCGGACTGCTTCTTCTGGGCCTCTCAGCGGTACATCCTAGTACAGGAAGGTACCTCCCACTGCTCCTCTACCAACCTTTCACCCTCTCCTGTCACCACACACTCTGGTAATTTGCCCAGACAGGGTCACAACACCCTCCAGCTCCCCCTCCTGCCCGGGAATACACCTAAATGGGTAGTGGATGGTTCCATCTCGGTCTTGCTACTCTTAAAATCCCCTGGGGGATCATTCCAGCTGCAGACTCCAAGATCGTGTAGACAGCCTGGGATAAAGAGCTCAGCCTCTTGTCAACAGCCCCTGCTGCACGAATGGGGTGCTGAGGAGGCCAGCAAGGGGGCATTTGTTACCCCAGCCACACCGAGGGAAGCATGAATTGGTAAAAGAACTTTGCAGGGCTCTGTGGTGGCATCTATCAAAATCTGATTCTACCCTGTCCCCACCCTCAGTACGATTTCAGCTTCATGAAAAGAGGAGCACACGTGGGTCTTCTGTGATGTCTCCCCAGCATTTAGAACAATATCAGGTACACAAGTAGGTACTCCGGAGATGTTTCTGTAGTAGCCAAAGGAACCTTGGATCCAGCAATTTCCACTGCTGCCAACTTGTCTTAAAGAAATATTTACACAGGCTGAGGGGCACCTGGGTGGCTCAGTCGGTTAAGCGTCTGCCTTCGGCTCAGGTCATGATCCCAGGGTCCTGGGATCGAGCCCTGCATCGGGCGCCCTGCTCAGTAGGGAGCCTGCTTCTCCCTCTCCCTCTGCCACTCCCCCTGCTTGTGCTCTCTCTCTCTGTGTCAAACGGATAAATAAAATCTTAACAAAAAAACGAGAAATATTTACACAGGCTTTGTGTACAATGACAAGATAAATTTCTGGGGGAAAGAAACTCTCAATGGCCATTAGCAGTCAACAACCTTTGGAAGGGGAAATGAGAGATGAAGTGTTCATATCATACCATGGACCACCCACTGGCCTTGAAACAGAATGAGAGGAGCAAATCTGTACTGGCCAGGAGTTTTATTTTATTTTTACATATATTTTTAAACGGGGAGCAGCATGTAATAACTACCCCTAAGTCAACCAGTGTCTGTATGTGTATATATGTATGTGACATGCAGTTTGTAAATACGGGTTAACACCTAATCCGGCTACAGCGGTCACCTCTGATGACCAAACTGATGAAGGCAAGATTTGGACAGCTTACTATGTCTTCAGGTGTAGCCAACTGTATTTCTAAAAATGGCCAAAAACCTATCCAAAGGTCCATGCTATCCTTTAATTTTTTTCATTTTATTGAGCTGTAAGTCGTGTACCATCAAATTCACCCTTTTTAGCTCTATATGCACAAGGTTGTGCAAACCGTCACCAATATCTAATTCCAGAACAAACCCCGTACCATTAGCAGTCCCTCCCCAATCCCCTGTCCCAGGAACCCTGGATATTCACTCATCGGCTTCATGTCTCCACAGATTTGTCCATTCTGAATACTTCAACTAAACAGGATCACACATTATGTGGCCTTTGAGTCTGGCTTCTTTCACTTAGCATAATATGTTCAGGACTCATCCATGTTGTAGCAAGTATCACGACTCCATTCCTTTTTGGCTGAACGTTATTCTACTATATGTATAGGTCACCATATGTCATATATTCATGACACGGTTGGCATTTGGGTTGTTTGCACTCTTCGACTGTTGTGATTAATGTTGCTAGGAACATTTGTATGCAAATTTTTGTGAGAGCTTATGTCCTCACTTATCTTCGATAGATACCTGGGAGGGGGATAACTGGGCCACACGGCAATTCTGTTTAACTTTTTGAGGAGCTGCCAAACTTTTCCACAGCAGATGTTCCGTTTTGCATCCCCACCAGCAGTGTATGAGGATTTCAATTTTTGCACATCCTCCCCAACCCTTCCTATTTTCATTTTTGAAATTCTATCCATACTAGTGGGTGGGAAGTTGTAATTCACTGTGCTTTCAAGTTTTGTTTCCCTAACGACTAATATTTTTTTTGAACATCTTGTCATGTCCTTATTGGATATTTGTACATCTTTTTTATAGAAATGTCTATTCAAATGCTTAGCCCGTTTTTAATTGGGTTGTCTTTTTACTGTTAATTTGTAAGAAATCTTTTTACATTCTGCATACGGGACGCTTATCAATACACAAATATTTTCTCCCATTCTTTGTTTTTGTTGTTTCACATTCTTATGGTGTCCTTTAAAGCAAAAATTTTTTCTAATTTTGAGGAAGTCATTTTTATCCATTTGGCATTTATTATCTGTGCTTTGGTGTCATAGCTAAGAATCCATCACCTAACCCAACGTCACAAAGATTCACTCCTATGCTCTTACAGAAGTTTTATAGTTTTAGCGCTTACATTTGAGTTTTGGTCCCTTTTGACGTAATTTCTATCTATGCTAGGAAGTTTGGATTCAAATTCATTCTTTAAATGTGAGTATCTAGTTGTCCCAGCACCATTTGGGACATGTAATTGTCTTGGCACTGCTGCCAACAATTAACTCACCGTGGTTGTACGGGTTATTTCTGGGCTCTCAATTCTATTCCGTTGATCCCTATGTCCACCCTTAGAGCAGTACTACATCGTATTGATTACTGGAGCTTTGAAATAATGTTTGAAATCGGAATGCATGAGTCTTCCACCTTTGGTTGTCTTCTGCGAGATCGTTTAAGCTACTCTGGGGCCCTGAAATTTCCACATGAATTTCAGGATCAGTCTCTCAATTTCTAAAACACTGCAGTTAGAGTATCGATAGGGATTACACTGAATGCTTGGATCAATTTGGGGAATGTTGCTAACTTAACATCAGGTGTCCCAATCCATGAACACAGGAGGTCTTTCCATTTATTTAAGTATGCTTTAATCTCTTTCAACTGTGTTTTCTAATTTTCGGTGCATAACTCTCACACCTGTTTGGTTAAATTTATTCCTAAATCTGTCATTCTTTTGACTCTACTGTAACTGAAATTGCTTTCTTTTCTTACTTATTTGGATTATTCACTGCTAATGTATAGAAATAGAATTGATTTTTGTATATCAATCTAGTTTACGCTAGGGTTAAACTAACTATAGCAACAAAAGAACTGAAGTCCAACTTGACTAACGAAAAGATCGACTCAAACACCAACACCCTCTGATGAAAAAGCAAACAAGAGGGACACGTTACATACAAGGGAACCAATAGAATGGCAGGCTACTTACTCCTCAGAATCCATGAGACCCAGAATTTTCGGACTCATGCAAATGCTTTTGAAAAATGAAGGTGAAACGAAAACTTCAAAACAAACAAAAAAGCTGAGGAAATGCATACCCAGCAGATCTGCCCTACAAAACATGTTAAAGGAAGTACTCTGGGAAGAGGCAAATGATAGCCAAAGAAAATCAGGGATCTTGGGGCGCCTGGGTGGCTCAGTCGATTAGGCGTCTGCCTTCGGCTCAGGTCATGGTCCCGGGGTCCTGGGATCGGGCCCCGCGTCGGGCTCCCTGCTCGGTGGGGAAGCCTGCTTCTCCCTCTCCCTCTGCCTGCCGCTCCCCCTGCTTGTGCTCTCTCCCTCTCTCTCTGTCAAATAAATAAATAAAATCTTAAAAAAAAAAAAAAGAAAAATCAGGATCTATACAAAGAATTGAATAGGGCTGGGCATGGTTAATTTGTGGGTGAATAGGAATTTTTTCTCTTATATTTAATCTCCTTAAAGGAGAAGTATCTAAAGTAATAATAGTAACAATGTATTATGGGGTTTAAGACACTGGTAGAAATAAAATTCAAGGCCACCACGGCACCAAGGATGGAGAAAGGAAGTGGAGGTACAGTCGTATGATTCTTTTTTTTTTATTGTTATGTTAATCACCATATATTACATCATTAGTTTTTGGTGCAGTGTTCCATGATTCATTGTTTGTTCATAACACCCAGTGCTTCATGCAGAACGTGCCCTCCTCAATACCCATCACCAGGCTAACCCATCCCCCTCCCCCCCCTCCCCTCTAGAACCCTCAGTTTGTTTTTCAGAGTCCATCATCTCTCATGGTTCCTCCAGTCGTATGATTCTTACAGTGTACATGAAGTGGTAGAGTATCATTTGAATGCATGCTGTGACAAGCACCAATATATACTGTAAACCCTAGAGCAACCATTTGAAAAGACCCTTTAAGGTGTATAACTAGTAAGCCAACAGTGGGGATAAAATGGAATAACAGCAAATGTTCAACTGATCCAAAATTATGGACAGAATAGGAACATCTGAATAAAAAATACATACGATAGAAATATACAGCCAGCCAGATGGTACCTGTACATGTCAAGTGTTAACACGCTAAATGTACATTGCCTACACATCAATTAAAAGACCTAATTTGACACTTTAGATAAAAATAGCAAGACCCAACTATATACTGTCAAAAGAATCCCACTTTAAGTATAAATACATATATAAGTTAAGTGAGTGGAAAATGGTAATGCTATGGTCTGAAGGTGTCTCCTCCCAAACTCTCACGTTAAATATAACCCTCAAAGATGACAGTATTAGGAGGCTGGCCTTTTTGGGAGGCGTAAGTCCTCGGGCAGAGCCCTCATGAACGGGACAAGGGCCCTTATAAAAGAGGCTCCAGAGAGATCCAGGTCACACGACCACAAATCTGTGACCTAGAACAGGGCCTTCACTAGAGCCCAACCAAGCTGGCCCTTGATCTTGGCTCTCCAACCTCCACAACCGTGAGAAATAAGTTTGTGCATAAGCCACCTCGTCTGTGGTATTTTGTTCCTGCATCCCGACCACACTAAGGCACACCCAGCAAACGTGAATCAAATGAGTAGCCGGAGGGGCTAAATTAATATTGCACAAATACACTGCAGAACGAGGATTTTCACAAGGGAAAAGACAGATTTACGTAATAAAAGGGAGGTCTAGCCATCGAGAAGATATAAAAATCACAAGCACGCATGCATTTTTAAAGCACAAGAGCTGAAAAGTAATAAAACTAAGAAGAAAAACAGACAAATCAGTTATAGCGAGAGCCTTCAGCATTCTCCTGCCCACAACTGACAGTACAAGTGGACAATACAATCAGACACCCTATGGAACAGCGGAGTATCACTATCCACAGACATGACCTACCGGATACTTACAGAAGGACAGTGGAATACACATTCTTCTGAAGTGCACATACAGAGTTCACCAAGACAGACCATGTGCTGTGCCATAAAGCAAACCTCAACTTCTAAAGGACCAAAATCATACAAACTAGGTTCTCTGACCACAAAGAATGAAAATAGAAATGGGTTGCAGCGAGGTACCTGGAAAACCACAAGATATTTTGAAATTAAATGACATTTCTAAATAACGCCGGGGATCAAAGAAGAAACCGCAAGAAGGTGAAAAGGAAAACACAGCATATCAAAATTTGCGAGGTGAATCTAAAACAACGCACTGAGGGAAATTTCTATCATTAAATACTTATATTAGAAAAGAAGAATTGTCTCAAATCAATTATCTAAGCTGTCACCTTAAGAAATTAAAAAAGCAAAATCAATTTAAACCTAAGGCAAGTGGAAAAAGTATAACGGAGGTCTGAACAGAAATCAACTTAGTAGAAATCATAAAGTCGATACGAAGGAATCCATGAAACTAAGAACGGGTTCTCTGACAAGATCATTAAATCTAATAGGTTTAGCCAGAGTGATAAAAATGAACGAGGGCAGGGGCGCCTGGGTGGCTCGGCCGATTAAGAGTCTGCCTTTGGCTCAGGTCATGATCCCAGGGTCCAGATCGAGCCCTGTGTCGGGTTCCCTGCTCAGTGGGGAGCCTGCTTCTCTGTCTCCCTCTGCCACTCTCCCTGCTTGTGGCTCTGTCAAAGAAACAGATAAAATCTTTTAAAAAAAAAATGAGGGCAGAGTGACACAGATGACTAATATCAGTATCGCCAGAGGGGACATCAAATACAGATCCTTCAGACATGAACTGGATAAGAAAATATTATTAAAAATATTATCCAAACAAAGATGAAATGGGAAAACTCCTTGAAAGACACTAGCTAGCAAACCTCAGTCAAGAAGTCGTTAACACGGGGGCGCCTGGGTGGCTCAGATGGTTGAGTGTCTGCCTTTGACACAGGCCATGACCTCAGGGTTCTGGGATTGAGCCCCACGTCGGGCTCCCAGCTCAGCGGGGAGTCTGCTTCTCCCTCTCCCTCTGTCTCTCCCCCTGCTTGTGCCCTCTCTCTCTCAAATTAATAAATAAAATCTTTTTTAAAAAAAAAAGACATAGTTAACACGAATGGCCCTATACCTATCAAAGAGAATGAATTCAATAAATCAAACACAAAAAAACCATTCCCTCACAAAAAACTCAAGGCTTAAGTGGCTTCATTGTTTAAATTCTATCAGGGGCGCCTGGGTGGCTCGGTCAGTTAGGCGGCTGCCTTCGGCTCGGGTTGTGATCCCAGGGTCCTGGGATCGAGTCCCACATGGGCTCCCTGCTCAGCAGGGAGCCTGCTTCTCCCTCTCCCTCTCCCTCTGCCTGCCCCTCTGCCTACTTGTGCTCTCTCTGTCAAATAAATAAGCAAAATCTATAAAAAAAAATAAATTCTATTAAACATAGATGGAAGAAATAATGCCAGTTTTGTACAAAATCTTCCAGGTAACTGAAGATGATGTTACACGTCCTAAAGCATGTTATAGAGCCAGCAACATCCTGACATGAAAGCAAGACAAAACGTTTTTAACAATATAAATTACAGACTGTGAAAAAAAATAAAGGGAAATATCACTATAGAGTTCAGAGCCTAGAAGGGAGAGCCATACTGCTCAACATCAGTTACAGGAAGGGCTGTCCATTATAGACCCAACAGAAGACTAATCAACATGATAGAACCTCAATTCCAGGCCCCAACACGGCATCGCCTACAAGACAGCAACTACCCTTGCAACCCAGCCGATGAGAAACTGTCATCATTCTGAACTCTTGCTTTTTGTCCAATGGACTTTTGTTCAAAACAACCCCTTCCGACTTCCTCCTTCTCCATAAAATAACATTCCTCTCCTTTGTTGGACTTGCCTAGGATTTTGCCTTAGGTTGCTCGTTCCAATTTCTAATTCTCCGCTATTCCTGAACAGACCCATTTTTTTTGCTGGTAAAATAACTGGCTGTTTTACTTTTAAGGCTAACAAGAGCAATGCAACTCATGAGCACAGATGCAGTAATCCAAAATAAAATATTAGCTGTTTGAAACCAGCAATATATACAAAAGATAAAATACCATAGTGAAATGGCATTTGCTCTACGGCTTCAAGATGGGTTGAGTGTTTGATAATCAATCACTCTAACTGACCATAATAACAGACTAAAAATATATGAGCATCTCGACAGATGCATAAAAAGCATCTGATAAAATGTACCTCATAAAAACTCCTAGCAAATCAGGAGTAGAGAGGGGTTTCCATCTTAGTCTCTTAGGGTGGATGTAACAAAACTACCATAGACTGGATGAGTTACAGAAACAAGAGAAATGTATTTCTTACACTTTCGGATGCCGGGAAGCCCAACATCAAGGTGCCAGCAGATTCGGCATCAGGGGAGGCCCTGCGTCCTGCCACACAGACTGCTGACTTCTTCTCCTCACATGGCAGGGGGGCCGAGGGAGCTCTCGGGGGTCTCTTTTATAAGGGTGCTAATGCCGTTCGTGTGGGCTCCATGCTCATGACCTGATCATCTCCCAAAGGCCCCACCTCCAATTACCATCATACCGGAGAAAGGCTTCACTATGAATGTTGGGGAGATGGCAATATTCATTCCGTCTATGGCAACATCCTTAAACGGATAATTGGCACCTACCAAAAGATCGAAAGCTAATGTAATCGTGAATCGTCAAGGTCTGAATGCTTCCCTTCCAAGACAGCGAACACGGCAAGCATGTGTACTTTTGCCACTTCTAGTCAATAGTTTACTGGCTGTTCTAGCCAATAAAAAAGTCAAGAAGAAAGAAAGAAGTAACACAGTCATTATTCACAGGCAAAACCTGAATCCAGAAAAAGAATCCACAGAAAAGTTACTTGAATTAAGAGGCCAGTTTAGCAAAGTAACAAGATACAAAATCAGTATGCAAAAGTCAATTGTTTGTATATACCGGCCATAAACAATCAAAAACGGACATTGTAAAAAGCAACACTACATAGTATACTACTAAAAAACAGGAAAAGGGAAGTGTGCCACCACCGTCCCCACTCCCCAACTACAGAATTGTGGCTCAGTGGTTTTGAAGCAGAGAGCTCCTCTCAGAGGAATGAATTCCATCTGCAATGGAGTGTTTTGAAGGTTAGGCCTAGGGGCACTTTCAAAACAGTGGAGGCCGTGGGGTAAAAGGCAACCCGGAGGAGACTGGTGGAATTCCTGGACATAGAGGATCAACTGTAGGCTGGCTGGATTACCTGACACAATCAGGGAGAAGAGACAGCTGGAAGGAGCCTGCCTAGGGTCGGAACAAAATCCCAGACACTAACCTTGACAGCTGGCCCTTCAAAGGAGCGGGGATTTCAGGTTCAGGTTCAGATTATGAAGCAATATAGCCAGGGCACTGTTGAAAAGAGTAGAAGCAGCCCCCAGTTAGCGGACCTGGACAGCTGGGTTTGGTCAGGGAAAGAGACAATCAAAGACAGCCCTGCCCAAACCAGTCACCCCAAGGTGACAGTGGGCATACCCGTGTCGGCTCTCCCTGAGGAGTCAAATCTGAAGCATAACACAGCTAGGATGGGGGGCGAGGCTAGGGGGAGAGTAAGGAGTGAAAACAGACTCTAAATAAACCAGCCAGACCCTAAACAACTAAACAAGCTAACAGCAATAACAAATCCAGGAAGGGGTGTGACGGTCTGGTACCCAGAACTGTTATAATATTTTAGACGGTGTAGCAACCGGACTATTTTAGATTGTCAGGTTTCCAGACAAGAAAGAAAACTTAGGATACATGCAAAGACACAGGGAAGTATGAATAAGCGAGCAACAGAAACTGCCTGTGGTTGCAACCAGATGTCAGATTTGACAAGGAATTCAAAGTTGCTGTTATAAATAGGTCCAGAGAACAAAAGGAAACCGCAATCAAAGAAGTAAAGGAAGGTATGATGAAAATGTCACATCAAATAGAGAATAACAATAAAGAGAGAACAATTATCAAAAAGAACCAAATAGAAGTTCTGGAGTCAAAGAGTGCAATAACTGAAGTCAAAAATTCACTCAGGGAGAGCGACAGTTGTTGAACTACCAGAGAAAGATTTAGCCATCTTGAAGACAGGCATATAGAGATTACAGAATCTGGAGAAAGAGAGGAAGACAAATGAGGAAAATAAACTGAGCTGCACAGGAATGTGGGACACTCTTAGGAACGCCCACAGAGAGCATGAGAATCCCACAACACAGACAGAAAGGAGCAGAAAAAATATTCAAAAGGAAACTGCCTGAAAGAAACTAAAGGAACTCCAGACAGGAGAAACGAGAAGAGATTCAGACATATCATAGGAAAAACGCTGAAAGCCGAAGGCAAGGAGAAACTCTTGAAAACAACAAGAGAAAATGACCCCTCACTTATGGGGGCAATCCAATCAGATTAACAGCAGACTTCTCAGCAGAAACAATGGAGGCCAGAAGGAAGTGGGATAATCATTCAAAAGGCTCAACAACCAAGAATCTCATATCCCGTAAACTCTTTAAAAGTGAAAGCAACACTACTGAATTTGTTCCTTAGTTCTAACGGTTGTTTTGGTTTGGTTTGGTCTTTGTCAGAGTCTTCAGGGTTTTCTACGGATAAGAGCATGTCGTCCGAACCTGGTGGGCATGATGGCTAAGTAAAATAAAGCAGACACAGAAAGACAAACACTGCGTGATCTCAGTTATACATGCAATCTAAAACAGACTCTTAGAAGCAGAGTGCAGAACAATGGTTGCCAGGGGGTGGGGCAGGGGTAAGTGGGGAGGTGATGGTCAAAGGTCCAAAGTTCTAATTATGCCAGAAAAACAGGTTCTGGAGATCTACTCTACAGCACAGTGCCTTTAGCTGATGATACCGTGTTGTAGACTTAAAATCGCTAAGAGATGATCTTATGTTAAGTGTCCTTACCACTAATGATGATAATATAGTAACAACCACACCAACAAAAACAAACGGGGCTAGACGCCCGGAGCCAGCACGGTGAGGACCATGTTGCTTCCGAACATCCTGCTCACCGGTACACCAGGGGTTGGAAAAACCATGCTAGGCAAAGAACTTGCATCAAGATCAGGACTGAAATACATTAATGTGGGTGATTTAGCTCGAGAAGTCTGATCAACGGATATCGTGGAGTCTGGCAAGATGGCTTCTCCCAAGAGCATGCCGAAAGATGCACAGATGATGGCACAAATCCTGAAGGATATGGGGATTACAGAGTATGAGCCAAGAGTTATAAATCAGATGTTGGAGTTTGCCTTCCGAAATGTGACCACAATTCTAGATGATGCAAAAATTTATTCCAGCCATGCTAAGAAAGCCACTGTTGATGCAGATGATGTGCGACTGGCCATCCAGTGTCGTGCTGATCAGTCTTTTACCTCTCCTCCCCCAAGAGATTTTTTTATTAGATATTGCAAGGCAAAGAAATCAAACTCCTTTGCCATTAATCAAGCCATATTCAGGCCCCAGGTTGCCACCTGATAGATACTGCTTGACTGCTCCAAACTATAGACTTAAATCTTTACCAAAAAAGGCATCTACTTCTGCGGGAAGAATAACAGTTCCACGGTTACGTGTTGGTTCAGTTACTAGCAGACCAAGTACTCCCACACTTGGCACACCAACCCCACAAACCATGTCTGTGTCAACTAAAGTAGGGACACCAATGTCCCTCACAGGGCAAAGGTTTACAGTACAGGTGCCCACTTCACAGTCCCCAACTGTAAAAGCATCAATTCCTGCAACATCCGCAGTTCAGAATGTTCTGATTAATCCATCATTAATTGGGTCTAAAAACATTCTTATTACCACTAACATGGTGTCATCACAAAATACTGCCAATGAATCATCAAATGCGTTGAAAACGAGAAGATGATGACGATGACGATGATGATGATGACGATGATGACTATGATAATTTGTAATCTAGCCTTGATGCTTGTAACATGTATACTTGGTCTTGAAACCATTGTACTGAGATTAAACATGCATGCTGGGTATTTTCAAGTTGTGTTGTAGAAAACTTAACTGGCATTTAATGAGTAAATATGGTTATCCTTTCCAAAAAGAACAACAACAAAAAAACAAATGGGGTGGCAGGAAACTGTGGGAGGTGATGGCTACATCTACGTCCCTGATGGCAGTGATGGCAGATATCTGCATACGTACTCGTCAAGTGGTACACATGAAATACATGCAGCTCTACCTATCAATCATACCTCCATAAAATGCACCTCTTTGGCACCACTAATCACGGGGGTAATTTTTATGTTTCTGTGTATGATGGTTAGATGAACTATTCTCTTCTGATTTGGCATAAACACCACGAAAACACGGAAGTGTCTTTATTCATTCTATCCCCCAGGCACCCAACACAGTGTCTAGATAGTGGTTGGGAACTTGGTGAATCACAGTTAAATGAATGGAGTCTCCCCGTGTTTGTGTGTCACTCTCTCTCTCTCTCTCTCTCTCTCTCTCTCACACACACACACACACACGGTCGCCATCATACTCATGCAGATCAGTGAGCAGTGCCTGGGCACACACCCTGACCTGGATTAGGAGGTGGAGGAGCACCAGCAGTTTTGCTGGATGGTGGCTCTGGTGGCTCTGAGCTTCTGTAAGGTGAAGTAGCATGACTGTCAGCGGGGCTAAGAAGCTTTCCGAGTCTAAGGTCAAGGCTGAGACCTTTGTGCCTTCACACACTCAGTGTCCCCTTGTTACCGCCAATGGTGGGTCCTCAGACTGCTCATCACCACGCTCAGTGATTCCCTCCCAGACCTCGGGCCAGGGCGCTCTCTCCCCACAATAATGGAGCACGCTACTCTCTTAGCAGAAAAGCAAGGCCAGAAAATAGGTTTTTTGTCGTTCGTCCCCTCTTGACGTGTTTTCTCACCTTTTATTCACTTCCATGGTTCTCCTTTGAGTCTCCCAACCCAACCTGCTAATTCCCAACCAGTGACTACAACACCTGTGCATGCGGCTCACTGGCAATGTAGGCGTCTATTGGAGGAGAGCTGGATCTAACTACCGGACGATGTATTTTCTTTCTGCTTTCTCATCTGAATCTGTAAGCTTCCAGACGTCAAGAAAAGTACTCCAGCTGGCCCACAAAAGGAGAATGCTTCAGGTGAGGATGCCACTCTCATGCACAGCGTGGTGCAAAGCAGTGCTGCCTCATAAGAACCACACGCTGCCCCGCTGCACCGCAGGGGCCAAAAGAGAATGAAAGCCTAAGAAATCTTAGTGCAGATCCCTCATCTCAACGGCACAACCGTCTCCTCTCAGGGACATGCAAGCTGTTGTCTGGTTTGGTTTGGTTTCAGCCTGCATCCTCTGGGGCGATTTCATAGCACTTGCAGACTTAGCTAACCTTCCATCCAAAGCTCTCTGCTTCCCCCGCTGCTCCTCTCTACTGTACCACATCGCTCCTCTCTGCATTAAATGCCCAGACTGGGTTTTCACCCGGCAAGGGTATCAAAGCCGGAGTCTTCATAAAAACGACTTGAAACTCGTACCAGAGACACTGGCTGTGCAATAAGAATGAAGATACAGCAAATCAAACAGTGAACAAAATGTTATTTGCAAATTATCTAGCATCTCACACTTAGGGTAAATGACTTAATGTGGTGTACTCTCTTCCAGGCTTCATGCTATGCATTTTTTAAATTATGAGATTGGAGTGGGGAGGTCATCTACACTCTTTCATCTGCTGTTTTGTTTCCTAACGTTATACCATAAACTACTGTCCATCATGATAATGATGATGAGGATACTGATGCTGACGTCCACATGTACAGACCTTGATATGAACCAGACGCCCACTTAGTGATGTGCCTAGAGTGACTTGTCACCCCACAGGGTCTCATGCACTGAAGAGACATCATGTTCAATCCATACCCAGATCCAGTGTAATCAGATTAAGTTGCTGCACACGTTCACCTGTCTTTTGAGCCAGAGGACACCGGACACGGAGGTGCACTGCAGTTTAGGGCCAAATCCCACGTCTCTTTATGTTTCTCTCTGACCTGGGTACCACCACCCTGACTCTGCCCTTGCTGGCTAGGTGGCTTTGGGTAAGTTACTTCCCCTCTTAACCTCCACGTGTCTCAGTTTCCTGGTCTGTAAACAGGGCATGTCAACCTTAAAAATACTTACCTCCCAGTGTTGCAGTGACTAGTCAATGACTCAAAAAAAAATTCTATCTGTAGGGAAAGAGCTAAAAACAATGCCAGGCCTATAGTAAGCCTCCTGACATGTGAGCTTCTATTCCTATGTCTCTTTACTTCTGCTTTCTGCTTGCGCCCCTCATCCTCCCCTCCTGTTTGCCACGACTTCTCTCTTCCTGCCCCCAGTATACCTTCACCTCGCCCTCTCCCTTTCCCTCCCCACCGCCCCTTTCCTCAGACTCTCCAAAAACACTGTTTACCATCTCCTCATGATGGAGCTCAGAACATATTAATACATCGGCCTTTTGTTCAAACAATAATGAATATTAGTGGAAGAGAAAAATCCACACGATAAAACAGGCCACGTGAGAACTCCATGAGAAATAAAGTCTTACCGATGACAATTTGACCTAGTAACCGTTTCATAGCGTTCCCAGATTCACCCGTGACCGTCTGATGCAGGAGAAGTGGATTCAGTAGAAGAGCAAGAAAAGGAGCCACGTGATGAGGTTCTTTGGCCTTTAAATTTCACTCTTTGACATGATCATGCAAATTCACCGACTCGTGTTCTATCCTTATCCAGTGACCACTTACTTTTCCAACCATCGTACAAGACGTACAAACGGGTCATTTGGTCTAATTTCCTAGAGAAGTTTCCACTCGGACTTCATAATCACCCATAAGGAGAGCTGAATACCCCCTATGCTGAGAAACATACGCCCTCCCCTGTGCCCCCGCCCCCGACTCGATTCTGGAGTCCCTGAGGAGCTGGCGTGATCGTGCCAAGTCTCTCCAGTGAGTCAGAGGTAGCCTCGACACCATCTGTCCGGAACACACTTCAGGGAGATGTGGGAAGGACAACAGGAACAGCAGCTAGAAATGACTGACAGCTCTCCACATGCCAGGCGCTGTCCTGACAACTTTCCTTGTCTTAACATAGAAGGTGCTCTAAACGGCCCCAAGCAGCAGCTACATTTACCACTAACTAGCGTTTCCATGTTGCTACAGGAAACGAGGTTCACGGACGTTAGGGAATGTGCTCAGTGTCGCCCAGCTGTAAGCGGTGGAGGCACAGGTCTGAAGGCGCTGTGGAAAACTCACCCTGCTGTGTATTTGTTCAATCAATGGTAAGCTCCAATGGCCACTGCAAAATATTTAGAATAACGGCTAACCCAGACCAGACTGGTTTCATAGCATGGAACCGCGCAGGAAACAGAAATGTGATTTCAACAGCAATCACGTAGATGGAAGCTCGACAGGATTGGATTCAGGAGACTTTCTGCAAACAGTACTCTCAGAGCCTCCTTAGAACAGCAGACAGCACATCAGTCTCCTAGCCAAAGGCATTGGGTTTGTGCACCAGAGAAGGCACCAAAGTGGTGTCGCTTCCGCACCCTCACAGTGGAGAGAGAAGCCTGGCGGCAGGAAAAACAGGACCATTCCCCTGCTCCAGTAGTTCCCAGACAAGCTGTCCACATGAGTCAGAACCCAGGAACTTTGAAAAAATGCACATGCTGGGGCGCCTGGGTGGCTCAGATGGTTAAGCGTCTGCCTTCAGCTCAAGTCATGATCCCAGGATCCTGGGATCGGGCCCCACATCGGGCTCCTGGCTCAGCGGGGAGTCTGCTTCTCCCTCTCCCTCTGTCTCTCCCCCTGCTCATGCTCTCTATCTCTGTCTCAAATGAATAAATAAAATCTTTTTAAACAAATGCACACACTCTGATCCACACCCAGTGAATCTCATTTAGTGTGGCCACAACGGTGCCCTAGACTGTGATTTTTAACTCTGCCTAGGAAACACTCAAGAACTTTATTAAGCCCCTTTGGGAGCGAGCCTGTCTCCAAGGTAGTGACTTTCTTGACAGACACGCACATGAGAAGACCAGCCTGAAAGCAGGCAAGAAGACGGAACATAATGAACACGGCGTGAGAGGCAAAGCAAGGGCAGGGCAGTGCATTTTCTGAGAAGACATCATGACCCCGCTGGCCTTTCTTCCTGAAGGCTTCCGTCTATCTCAAAACCATTTTCTTTGGGGCGCCTGGGTGGCTCAGTCATTGGGTGTCTGCCTTTGGCTCAGGTCATGATCCCAGGATCCTGGGATCGAGCCCCGCATCAGGCTCCCTGCTCGGCGGGAGGCCTGCTTCTCCGTCTCCCACTCCCCCTGCTTGTGTTCCCTCTCTCGCTGTGTCTCTCTCTGTCAGATAAATAAATAAAATCTTAAGAAAACAAAAAACAAAAAACCATTTTCTTCAAGGCCAGTGGATGGGGATGGTGACAGGAGATGACATTTAGATCCCACGATGGCATGGGCTTTTCTCAAGGACCATGTAACCCATATGATGTGAGGTTACGCGATCTATTATCCCCACCTCCTCTCAGCCTTCGGTTCATTCTCGCACCCACACTCCATTCCACATCAGCCAGGAGCAACCAGAACTTGGGACCAATGTCTTCCCTTCCCCTGCCAGAAACCTGCCCCTGACCTTAGAAGATCGTCTCCCTCTTCTTCTTGTAGCTGTCCGTCTGTGATCTCATCTGCTGGCCCAAACAGGACAGTAGCTTCAAGCCCAAGCCCTAGCCCAGCCCCCACCCCCCCACCCCCACCCCCCGCCCCGCTGTCTGCACGTGGAAAGGTTTCTCATCAATGAGGAGAAGCCCAGGTCCAGGAGCTAAGAGCCATGA
>NW_027397371.1:0-38134 GCF_003265705.2 Callorhinus ursinus | reverse complement strand
GTGTGTGTGTGTGTGTGTGTGTGTGTGTGTGTGTGTGTGTGTGTGTGCGCGCGCGCGTGCGCGCGCGCGCGCACGGGGGGGAGCGGGGGGGAGACAACATCACTCCCCAGTCTACACATGTCTTCCTGTGGCCAGAGGTTGAAGTGAAGGGTGAGGCTGGTTACCAGGGACACCGCAGCCGGTTCCATGGGATTCCTGAAGAATGGAAAAGTCCTAAGTGGGTTTCAGATGCAGCATGGACTATGGGAACGTGGCCCCAGCCAGATTTCTGAGACAACCACTCCGTTCACCCAGTGGCTGCCCGCGCACGAGGACACGCGGACACGCAGACACGCGCAGACGTTGCACTCACCAGCACTCCGTTCCGTTGTGCCCAGGGCTCGTTCTGTTGTGCACAGGGCTCGGGCTGGCGGGAGCTGCTAGCTCACATGGAGGAGGCAGGTGATGATGGGTCCCGCGGGCAGGACCCAGAGAACATGGAACGAGAGATGGGGCAGTTTCTTAGTGTTATAAAGTCAATGGCATACCTCTTCCTCCAGGGCTTACTTAGATATCTGCATTACATTTTCTAAAGGCTGTAATTTGGGGCGCCTGGGTTGCTCAGTCAGTTAAGCATCTGCCTTCAGCTCAGGTCATGATCCCGGGGTCCTGGGATCGAGCCCCACGTTGGGCTCCTTGCATAGCGGGGGGTCTGTTTCTCCCTCCACCCCTGTTCCCCACTCATGCCCTCTCCCCCTCTCTCCAAATAATAAAATCTTACAAAAAAAAATAATAAAGCCTATGATTTATCTCCCAGGAAGTTCACCCAATTAAAGGCTGCAATGCAGTGACTTGTAGTAGATTTATGGAGTTGCGCAGCCTTCACCAGGATTCCGCTGTACAACATTTCATCCCTCCAGAAGGACCCTGCATATCCGTCAGCACTCAAGTCCCACTCCTACCTCCAGGCCGAGGCAACATCTAAGGGAATTTCTATCTCTTGTAGGTTTGCCCTTTCTGGGCACTTCCCGTAAACGGACTCATGCTTCAGGCGCACTTGTGTGTCCGTGCTCTTGCACGTAACATAACACCGTGGAGGCTCCTCCGTGTTGCTGCAGACACCGCAAGGTCATCCGTCTTCGTAGACCAGTGGCATCCACTGCCAGTTTGATTATCCTTTTACCCGTTGAGACTTTTAGACTGTTTCCCCTTTTTCACCGTGAACATCTGAGTACAAGTCTTTGCTTGGGCATAGGTTTCGTTTCCGGTTTCTCCATGTCCTCATTCTTTGTCTTGCATGATTGCACCGGCCGGACCCTTCAGTCAGTGCTGGACGGAAACGGTGGGCCCCGGCATCCTCACCTTGGTCCGCCTCTCAGGAGGAAAGCATTCATTCCTGCACTACTCAACGGGATGTGACATGAGACTCATTTTTCTTCTAGATACCCTTTATCGGAATGAGGACGTGCCCTTCTCGCCCTAGGCGGCTGAGCGTTTTTTTTTTTTTCCTTTTTTTTAGCATGAATGGGTCTTGAATTTTGTCAAATGTCTGTTCTCTGTCTATCGGGATGATCAACTACATGGTTCCCGTCCTCACTCTATGATGATGGTGTTTACCTTAATTGCATCTTGAACGCTAAAGCAATATTGCAACCCTGGGGTAAGTCTCACTTGGTTAGTTGCATACTCCCTTGTGAATGGTGTTGGATCTGGTGTGCCGTTTTGGTGAGGGTTTACGGGTGGACAGTCGTAATAGATATTGGTTTATAGATGTCTTGTGTTGTCCTGTGTGGCTTCGGTAGCACGGTAATATTGTCCTCATAGGCTGAGTAAGGAAGTCTTCCCTCCTCCTGTGTCTTCTGGAAGAGTCTATGAAGGACGGCTACTGTCTCTTCCCACAGTTTACCAGAATTCACCAATGAGGCCCTTCCTCTGTGGGAAGGTTTTTAATTCCCAAATTCAATGTCTTTACTTGCGATAGGTCCACTCAGAGTTTTCTCTTTGAGCATATTCCATTTTGCCCCCCTTCTCTCCCTGTGATTTCTTGCCTCCTGGTGGCTCTGCCTCCGGGTCTCTGGTCTGGAACCTGGCGTGCGGAACATCTCTAGACCTCACTGGATTCTGGCCCCCCGGTCCGGAACTTGGGACCGTATGCTGTGTCAGATGGGAGCCCCAGATATGCTCGTGCGCTCCATACGTAGGCAAGGGGACCATGCCTTCGAGGGGGGGGATGGGGTGGCACCAATGAGTCCCTCGGGTACACCCACCCAGCCATTCTCCATGGGCCCCCAGGTAGGCCGTAAGTCTGTGGTGAGGAGCGCCCTCAGCAAGCCCCCGGTCTGCACTGCCCTGCCCGGGTCCTGCCCGCTCCTCTCGTCTCCCGGCGAGGCAGCCGCACAGGGGATCCGTGACGGCTCCCTGCCACACGTCTGGGTGTCCCAGCTCTCCCTGATTGAAGGCTCAAGTCCCGAGGCCCGGGACCGTCTCGCCATTACTCCAAACTGCCCCGCCCCGGCAGCCAGCCTAGCACGGAGTCGGGGAGGCAAGGGAGACAAGGAAACCTTCACGAGTGGCTCTGCATTTGATGGTGGTTGGCGTGGCTGCAGAGGTGAGGCCACCTCCTTCCCGTCTCTGTGACTCTGCCAGGTGGGGAAGACTGGCCCTGCCCCAGGGCATTCTGCAGAGGATTCAATGAGGTAGCTCCTAAGACTTGGTGCTTCCAGCTGGGAAACGTCCACCAAAGTCACCGGTTCTCCGCACTTCACCCACAGCCTTTGTGGAGGTTACAGGTGGTGAGCTGGTTGAGATGCCCGCTCTGAATGCAGCCCGCCTAGGTCTGTGTGCCACGCCCCGCTCCGGTGCCCACGTGCGCGACACTCAGCAAGTCACCTAACCTCTCTGTGCTCCGCTTCCCCACCTACCCATTGAGACTGAGGTCTTGCTCCACGAAGGGTCTCTGGGAGCGGATTCCATAAGCTGATATTTGCAAATATGCAGCATAGGGTCTGACAGCTAGTACACAATCAAGAGACTGAAATGCCATGTTACTCCTGCTCCCCACACCCCGAATGACCAGTCTGAATTGAGGCCTCAGAGTTTCAAGAAAGAAAAGTCCTGCTTTAGGGCGCCTGGGTGGCTCGGTCCGTTAAGCGTCTGCCTTCGGCTCAGGTCATGATCTCGGGGTCCTGGGTTCAAGCCCCACGTTGGGCTCCCTGCTTGGCGGGGAGTCTGCTTCTCCCTCTCCCTCTGCCCCTCCCCCTGCCCATGTTCTTTCTCTCGCAAATAAATAAATAAATAAATAAATAAATAATCTAAAACGAAAAAAGAAAAGTCCTGCTTTATTGACCCTCTCCTTCAAGTGGGAGACAAGCCTGGCAGGGTCAGGTGAGCTCCTAAGCTCTCAGATGAGATCACAAGTTGAGAACATAACAAACATACCTGTGCTCAAGCCACTTCCCTCTGCGGGAGACTCGTACATCTTGGCAGCAACACAGCCCTGGGGACTACCTAAAAATAGAGCCTGACAGAAAGCAGAATTTATTGTCAGTTTAGAGGAATCGCATGGGCATTTCGTGGGTACACAGCATTGGATCCTGTGTTTGTGTGTGGGGAGGGGGGAAGGCGCCAGGTGGGGGGGGGGGTGACCGGTTCATTCAATGAATCCTGAAATGAAAAGGCACGTGCCTAAATCCCAAAACGACTCTCCAATTATTCAACGATGCTCTGGTGGTCCCGCAGGAGGCATGCAACTGCCGTTCCCATGCACCAACCCAGGGCCACCAGGCAACGAACGAGGAATGGCCCCTGAAGATCCTGAGGCCAGGGGAACCGGCACCATCCCGCGGGAGCTCCTACCGTGTGCAGCGGACTCTGCTTCCAACTCTCTGTGGGCAGGAAGACTCTCCTCCCCTTGGCTCCTGGATCATGTGAAGGCCGGTCCTGCTGCAGGGCCGCAGACGGTGACGTGATGCTGCTCCCTGGTGCCCTCCCCGTCCCCTGCCCCAAACCCGCACAGTTTACAGCTCCGCCTGATAAACCGTGATCTGCTGCTCTAGGATTTAAATGTCGTCATCTCAGACCTAACAAAGAACAAAGCGACAGGGATCAAGAAACCAGAACTCAAAAGCTATTTTCCTTTCATACGCAGATTTATTTGGTACGCATGACGAGGCAACCCATCAGAAATTCCGCCAAGGGGAGTACCATCAATGTCACGAAGCAGGGAAACGTTGACCTACATTTAGCTCAGCGTATTCATAATGGCTTACACAGAGAACACCGTGGTGAACCCCCACGTTCCAGTTCCACGTCCCTTTCCGTCAGATGCTCGATTTAGCGTCAGATTCTCGGAAGTGGGGCTCAGTTGAGCGCACGGGCATCCCAGCAGACCTAGTGCTGCTTCTGGGAGGCGGTCAGTGACACGGCACGAAAGCACATGGCCATCACCAGGGCATTCATGCTACAGAGAAACCCTATATCTTACTGACGACAAGGCAGGGAGGAGAGACAGACATCCGGGGTGGGAAAGTGACAACATGCATCACGGGAGCCGAAACACGGAAGTTAAGGACCTCTGGTACGCAGTGAACCACAGAAAGCCCCACGGTGACCCAGAAATTCCAGGCAGGAAAGGGACTGGCTCCACGCTCACACGGACCGAGTGTCCAGTCCTCACGCTGCTTTTGCTCCTTCTCTGACTTCTCTGACCGCTTACTGTTCGGTCCCCAAAAGGAACCCACGCTCAGGATCTGGCCACACCAGCCTCCACGTCTGAATCCGTTCAGATCTCTGTCACGTGAGGACAAGAGCCTCAGTTTTCTTTCAACCACTGCTTCAGGAGCCTCTGGAACATTCTTTTGCTTTCCTGCTGCATCTCCAGTTGGAGCTTCTCCTCTCTCTCCTGCTGTTGGAGCACCCCTTCGGGCAGAAGGCCGGACCGGCTGGTCCCCAGGCTGAGGGTCAAGCCACTGAGGCCCTGCACCAGCGTGTCCCAGGAGGAAGGATGCGGGGCCCCTTTCCTCTCTGCAGGCATCCCGGAGACGCTGGGCCTATGGCTCTGGCAGTATCGACATTCACATCGGAATCTGTTCGGATCCCTATCCCCCGAGGAAGGGATCCTGGCCTTCCTCTCGACCCGGTAAGGTGCCACGTGATCGAGGTGTCGCCGTCTCACAGGCCCCAGAAGTGTTCTCTTCCTCTGAGGGGACGCTGCCCTTTCCCACCGCCTCTCTTGGAGGGTTTTCTCATCCCTGTACCGCTGCTGGAGCAGCCCCTCTGGCAGAGGGGCAGGGCATCTGGTGCCCGGACCGGTTTTGAGGTCACCGAGGCCCATCATTAGCAGTTCTGAGAAGGACGGAGGGGAGGCTGCTGTGACTTCCCGGGAGGTCTCTTCAGAGCTCATCGGGGAAGATTCGGGAATCAGTGTTGAGTTACGTTTCTGAACTGGATCCATGGAGGCGTCGTCGCTGCTCACAGCTCCGCCTGGCCCTTGGGTCTAGACAGGATGGTGAAGATGAAGGTTCTCAAAGAGCTGGAAGGTAGCGGAGGGACGGGCACGGCCGGAAGAACCCAGACTGCAACACATGGTGATAAAAGAAGAAAGAAAACCCGTTATTGTTCCTCTGACTTCAGCTTTCCGTGCCTCTGTCTCCTATCTGTGAGATGGGGACGACAGTGAGCCCTAGTCGCGAGGACTGTTCTGTGCTCTCAGTGAGATAATACAGTTCCAAGAGCTCAGAACACTGATGGCATATAACCAGGGTCTCAGAAGTGAGAGCCTAATATCGCGTCCACCCACGTGACCCGCCATGCAAAACGACGTCCTGCAGTCAACCACGGTAATTCCTGCAGACGTGTTGTAACTGTTCTCAAGCATCACTTTAAGAACAATCCATGTGTGACTGGCTTGTGCCCTCCTCCTAGGTGTTCATGTACTTTCGAAAAGGAGACATTTGCTAAAATCTAAGCATTTCACCATGCTCCCCGGGAGGGACACATTCTTTTCAAGTTTCACTGGCTTTCATCTACTTAAAAAGGATATTCAAGCCTATGGACATCATTTGAAAATTCCCCCGTAAGAATAAATAAGAATTTACCAACGCAAAAGAACAGAAATCAATGATATTTCTAACAAGACACATTAGAGGAACTCAAATCAAAAGTTGCTTCTTTGAGGGCCACCTGGGTGGCTCAGTCGGTTAAGCGGCTGCCTTTGGCTCAGGTCATGATCCCAGAGTCCTGGGATCAAGCCCCACGTCGGGCTCCCTGCTCAGCGGGGAGCCTGCTTCTCCCTCTTCCTCTGCCTGCCTCTCTGCCTACCTGTGCGCTCTCTCTCGCTCTCTCTCTCTCTGTCAAATAAATAAATAAAATCTTTAAAAAAAAAAGTTGCTTCTTTGAAATGATCCATAAAATTGATACACCTCTCACAAGACTGAGGAAGGAAAAGAAGAAAAACAGAGAGAAGAGCAGAGCAAGATACATCCCACTTCATGCTTTCTAGCCATACGACAAAGCCAGGGAAATCAGAACAGTGTGGTACTGGCATAAAAACCGACACACAGACCAATGGGACAGCATCGAGAGCCCAGAAATGACCGCCTGCATATACTGTCAACCAATATTTGACATAGGGATCAAGAATACGCAGCAGAGAAAAGACAGTCTCTTCAATAAATGGTGCTGGGAGAATGGGATAGTCACACGTCAAAGAAGAAAGCTGGACTCCTGGCTTATACACACAAAAATGTACTTGAAATCGATTAAAGACTGCAACGTAAGACCGGAAACCATAAAACTGCTGGAAGGCTACATAACAGAAAAGCTCCTTGACACGGGTCTTGGCCACGAATTCCTGGATATGACCCCCGAAGCACAGGCAACAAAATCAAAAAGAAACAAGTGGGGTTACATGTAACTAAACAGCTGCTGCTGTTTCCACCAAAGAAACCACCAACGAGGTGACAAGACAACTTATAGGATGGGAAAAAATATGTGCAAACCGTGTTATCTGTCAAGGGGTTCATATCCAAAATATAGAAAGAACTCATACAACTCCATGGCAAAAGGGCTAATGATCCAATTTAAAGACGGGTAAAGGCTGTGGATAGAGAGTTTTCTAAAGGAGACGTACAAATGGCCAACAGGGACAAGAAAAGCGGCTCCAAACCACTAAACATCGGAGAAATGCGAATCAAAACCACAATGAGGTATCACCCCACACCTGTTAGAATGGCTAGCATCAAGAAGACAAGAGATAAAAATGCTCGCTGGGATGTGGAGAATAAAGAAATCATGGGGCGCCTGGGTGGTGCAGTTGGTTGAGCGTCTTGACTCTTGGTTTCGGCTCAGGGTGTGGAAAAGATAATCAGATTTGTGGTTATCAGAGGTGGCGATTTAGGGAGGGAGAAAACAACTGGAGGATAACTTCCAGTTATAAGATAAATAAGTATCGGGGGTGTAACGTACAACATGATGACTAGTTAACACTGCCGTGTGGTATAAATGAAAGTTGTTTGAGAGTAAATCCCAAGAGTTCTCTTCACAATGAAAATACTGTTTTCCTTTTCTTCGTTTTCGATCTATAGGAGATGGTGGATGTCAACTAAGCTTATTGCGGTAATCCTTTCATGATATATGTAAGTCCAAGTATTATGCTGTTTCCCTTCTACGCTGCCTGTGTCACTTACATCTCAAGAAAAGTGGAGAAAAAGAGAGAGAAAAGAGAGAGAGAAGAAATAAGTTACCAATAGCAGGGATGAAAGAGGAGATTTTGCTAGAGACCCAGCAAATATGAAAGAAACTAGGCGGCAGTATTACGTTCAAATCAACATATATAAATGCAACAGCTAGGGAACGGATGGATTACCCGAAACCCATAAACCATCAAAACTTACCCAAGGCGAGATAACATGCACAGTTCAGTATCGTTTACAGAAACTGACTCAGTTGTTTAAAACCTCGACAACAGGGGAGCCTGGGTGGCTCAGTCATTAAGCGTCTGCCTTCAGCTCGGGTCATGATCCCAGGGTCCTGGGATCAAGCCCCGCATTGGGCTCCCTGCTCAGCGGGAGGCCTGCTTCTCCCTCTCCCACTCCCCCTGCTTGTGTTCCCTCTCTCTCGCTGTCAAATAAATAAATAAATAAATCTTAAAAAAAAAAGCACCTCGACAACAATCCCAGACGGTATCGCCAGTGAATTCTACCAAATATCGACAGGAGAAACAGACAGACGCAGATATTCTACACAATTTCCTCCAGAAAACTACGTGGAGGAAACACTTGCAAGTGATTTAGGAGGCTAGCATTTCACTGATAGTAAGAAAAGAAAACCACTGACCAATGTTCTTTCTTAGCACAAGCACAAAATTCCCCACCAAAATACCAGCAGTGGAATCCAGCAATCCATTCAGAGAAAACACACCATGATCAAGTGGGTTAGTCCAGGAAAGCAAGGGTGGTTCAGTAACTGAAAACCAACTAAGGCAATCCTCAGATTTAGCATATAACTGATTAAGCAACGTCATCTCATTAAAAAGAAAAATGAAAGACTCAATACTATGCCTATCAAAATCCCAACGGCATCTCTCAGTAACAGAGAAACAATCCTAAAATGCATCTGGAACAACACAAGACCCAGAACGGCCAAGGCCACCTTGAGGAAGAACACAGTTGGAGGTACCAAAGTCCTTCATTTCAAAACACAGTCCAAGGCTACAGTAAGGAGATCAGTATGGTACTGGCGGAAAGACAGACACAGACCAATGGAACAGAATAGAACCCAGAAATAAACCCAAGGCATGTACAGTCAACTGATCTTGACGAGGATGCCAATAATACCCAGCGGGGAGAGGACACTCTCTTTGACAAATGGCGCTGGGAAAACCGGATGCCCACGTGCAGAAGGATGACACTGGACCCTCTGTTACACCACACACGACAATCAACCCAAAGGGGACTGAAGATTCAATATAAGACCTGATACTGTGAAACTCCTGAAAGAAAACGTAGAGTAAAGCTGCATGACATTGGTCTTGGCAATGATCTTGTGGAATCAACACCCACGGCACAGGCAAGAAAAGCAAAAATAGACAAGTGCGACTACATCAGACTTAAGAGCTTCAGCACAGAAAAGGAAACCACCAACAAGGCGCAAAGGCAATCTGCAAAATGGGCAAAAACATTTGCAAACCACGTATCTGACAAGGAGTTGATTTTCACTACGTATAACAAACTTTCCCAACTCAATAGCAAGAACACAAACAAACCAATGTAAAAATGGGCAAAGGATTTGAATAGACATTTCTCCAAAGAAGCCATACAAATGGCCAAAAGGCATACGGAAAGTGGCTCCACATCCCTAATCATCAGGGAAAGGCCAGTCAACATCACAATGAGCTGTCGGGCCGCACACGTGAGGAAGCTTCTCGTCAGAGCAACTACCAAACACAGCAGATCCCAAGTGTCGCTGGGCATGTGGAACACGGGAACCCTCACGCCCTGTCGGTGGGACGCAACCTGGCGCAGCCACAACGGAAAGCACTACGGAGGTTCCTCAGAAAGGTAAAGCTAAAACTGTCATAGGTTCTTGCTCATATCGGAGTGCCCCCCTCCAAAACAACAAAAACTAAAAACCAAAAAACCTACCATATGACCCAGCAATCCCACCCCTGGGTCTATGTCCAAAAGAACTGAAATCGGCATCTCAAAGAGCTGTCTGCACTCCCGTATTTACTGCAGCTTTCATCCCCGGATGCAGGATAATGGAAACCACCCAACTGTCAGTCAACAGAGGAGTGGATAAAGGAAGCGTGGCACGTGTACACAATGGGACATGAGCAGCCGCACCAGAGAGAAGGAGATCATGCCATTTGCAGGCCAGCTGCTGTGGATTCAAGAATGGGGACAGATGATGCCGCCTCTCACTCAGTGCCTCCCACGGGCCAGGTAATGTCAGCTCCGTGTTTCACATCTATCGTCTCCTGCAGGTCTCCCAACAAACCTCGGGGAGGCAGAGTGACTGCCCTTTCACCAGGAGGAATCTGAGGCTGAAGGAGAGAGACTGAATGGCGGGTCTGCCCTGGAATCCAGCAAGAGTGTCAACCGAATGCTGGGGTGCAGGGAGAGGAGTCTGGAGATACAGGCAGGCACCAGGACACAGAGAGCTTCCGATGCCATGTGGCAGTTACGGACTGTCACATGCTCTGTTACCTGCCCTGCCCCCCCCCCCCAGCCCCCCGCACCAGAAGCAGCCCCTAGCTGTCCGAGGACAGAACGGGAGTGACCGGCATTCAGGCACAAGATGGAAGATGATGTGTATTTGTGTTTCTCCCAGGTGGGAGACCCACAGCGGGAAAGCCAGCCTTCTGGTGAGGGTCATCCGTGCGTGATGCAAAGGATGAGAAGAGAGTGGCACAGCAAGAGAGTCTCTGGGGCCGAGCGGACACGTCGGATGCTGTCTTCGTGGTCTTGGCTGTGGCTCATCAGTGTGAAGCGTGACCTGCAACCTACCCCGGGGCAGCCTCAGTGGCTGCAAAGACAGGGAACGTGCCAGGCACAATTCTGGGAACCATCCTTGCATTACCTCATTACACCCTCAGAAACGCAACCCTCTCTGTTTGGTGATGTCATTAGGAAGAACAGTAAACCCATTTCACAGGCGAGGAGAGTGAGGCACACAGGGCCAAGTCAATTTCTCCAGAGGACATGACAGCAAGTGGCAGAACTGGGTTGGAAGGAAGGGTGTCTAGGATCAGAGCTTGTGTCCTTAGCCATTAGATGGCATGTCTCCCACAAAACAACAGAGAACCAGACCCCACCGATGCTCACCAGATCAGGAAGTCAGCTTTGTGCTGTGAGTAAGGAGGAGACGCCTCCGCAAACAGGTCTGGGCACAAAGGTAACTCACAATCACACAAACGAAATCAGAAGGAAGGGTGGGCGCAGGCGGGGACACACTCGGGGATCCAGTGATGCCATCAGGGACGTAGGTTCTTTCTAGCTCTGATCTGGCCTTTTCTGGAACAGATGTTCCAGGACCAACAGCCAGATACGGCAATGTCCAGGGCAGAAAGAGACTTTCGAGTCCTGTATCTTTCCTATGAACGAGGAAGTTTCCCAGAAGCCTTCCAGCAAACAGTCTCTTCCTTTCTCGCCGTAAAGCACGGGCTCACACCCCCATCCCTCAGTCAGGCAGGAGGGACTGGAACGGGATGCCACATCTGTCCCGCATGCAAGGTTTGGGAATGTAACGGCTCTGAGGAAGCCCTTCGCCCCTTACTCACCCCTGGAGACTCAGGCGGCGTTTCTACCAGCAAGCCTTCTTTGCCCTCTTTCCTTCACCCTGGACAGCGGACCTTCCGCTGGACATCCACAGCACCCTGCATTTCCCCTAGCCCAGCCCCAACCCCACCCAGCTCTCAGAGGCGGACTATTTGTCTCACTCACTAACCAGCCCAGGAGCTGACAGAGGCCGGGCACTTTGACTTGTTCACCCATCAGGGCCTCAACCCCAGTGGACATTCACAACTATCTACCAAATGGAATAAAGGAGAATGTGAGGCCCTTTCTAAACATCTCGTTTGGTGTATCAACCCTGCAGAATCCCTGTTTTCTTGTCCCAAAGGAGAAAATGCCTGTGCGGGGAGGGTAAGTGACATCACAAAAGCTCACCTCCAGTAAGAGACAGAACTGCAGCCCAGGTGCGTCCTGACTCCAGAGGTATGCACCCTCGGTGGCAATGCCTCTCTGGATTATCTGTAAGCCCCAAAGCCTAGCCTAGAAAAGTAACCCCAAGGGAGTGAGTTCAGGCTTCTCGAGGAGGTGCCCTTTCACCAACGACGTGAACAGGGAGAGGAGTCTGAGAGGCAGATATCTGGCGTCAGGACTTTCCAGGCAAGGGGGAACACTCGGGAAGAAGTGTCTGAAGCAGAGGCTGCTGGACACAGTGCAGATCCTGTCGGGAGGTTGGAGCAACTGAGGGCGGGGCAGGGAGTGAGAGCCTCACAGAAAGCGGGGACAGCAGAGGGTGACGGGCCCTGGATCCGGCTGGGTGAGTAAGCTTCTACTCAGTCAGCTGGACCACGAAGGACACCCACGGATCACAGATGCTGAGTGACAGCCTGTATCAGGCTGTAAGGTAGGCAGAGGAGGGACACGGAGAAGACCATGCAACCATTCAGAGAAGAGGCAGGTTTGGGCAAAGCGCTGGAAGGACAGTGAGGAGGAGCGCCTCCTTGGGAGGCTGACAGCACTCACCCGGACCGGCACACCCTCCACCTGGGTGCCCATGTCCCCGTCCCAAAGGGCATTTGTGCTCTAGCCATAGCATCACACCCTTAGTTAGCAGCCCGAATTCACGCAACAGTCCACCTGTTGGACAGATCACTGTGGGCACCTGCTATGTGCACCGGCCACTTGGTGCTTGGAAAACGTTCTCTGAGCTGACTGGTGCTCCCAAGATCTCGATCCAAGTTCCACTGCGAGACCAGAACTGCGGCTGATGGGGCGACAGAATGTCCCACACAATTAAAATATCTTTATAGCCTTTTTTTTTTTTTTTTAAGTATCTGCAATCAGAGATGGTACAAAAGATGCAAGCTTCCTCCTCCTCCCAAAGAGAATCTTGAGCACAGAGATGTCCTGTTTCCTCCACTTGTAATCCAGAAACAGCTGGTACACTAGCTACCCTTTATGATGAAGTCATAACGACACCTTGGGTCAGGGTCCTTCCGTCATTGAAGAAACACGTCCTCAGCACCACCTGAATACCATGCGTCAGTTTCCTGGACACAGTCTGGGGACGCAGAGATGATTTAGGCTGCAGTCAGCCAGCAGATGACCACCACATGTCCCGTGAGAAGAGTGATGGCGGAATTTAAGTCACGGGACCTTAGGAACACAGAGGAGGGCATCTTACCCCTACCTAAGTGTCCGTGTGTGTGCGTGTGTTTGGTGAGGACGCACTTCTCGGGGTGGGGAGCATGATGAGGTAGGCACTCTCGATCACCCACATTTTACAGACCTGCGAGCTGAGGAACCGAGAGATCCCCACAGGGAGAGCCAGAGTTCCGTCCTTGGTCTACCGAGCTCCAAGCACCACTGCCGTTTGGCCAGCCCCACGGCTGTGACGCAGCCACTAAAAGCACTTGGTCGGCCTCTGCTTGCCTCGCGATTCATAATCGCTGGTGAATAGAGTGAGCCTGGCGCAGACCTAGTTTGGGGGGTGGGGTGGATTGCAAAAGTCTCTGTAATATGGCAAAGGACCTCTCGACAGGGGCACCCTGGAAGCTGAAGTCCTGCTTGGCGGTTGGCTCTGAGGCAAGCCTTCCACGCCAAGGGACTCCGGGGCTGTTGCTTCGGGGCTGCTCCTCAGAGGGCAGATGCAGGGTCTTAGAACCTTTTGGGGTTGCTTTACCCTGCAGGGTACCTGCGTTTCAAGGTGGACAAGGAGTTGGGACCATGATGACCACGCAATCGTCGAACGGCATCTGCATTTCAGCAACTGAAACACAATCCAGGTGTGTCATTGTGAGCGCGAAGACCGGCTTTGGAGTCGGGCAAAACGGAGGCGGGATTCCCAGATCCACCCTCTCCTGCGTCAGCCACCTAACAACCCCTTTCAGTCTGCTTCCCTGTCTACAGACGTTGGGCTTTGAGACTCACCTGAGCCTCTGGGTAATCAAACCGTATGTACCACGCACACTTTAGCTCCTCAAGAGCTAGGCTGCAGGAAAAGGCAATCACACTGTGCCCTGTGTTAGGGACACGTCAGCAACGGAGCGAGGTATGCCAGGCCCCTGGGAGTCTAGTCCCACCCTGTGGCCAAGGTTGGGGTTGGGGCGGTGGTGGTTGGACTGGTGGTTCCATCTTTTCCCTTGTCCAAGGCACACACTTTGTTTCATACCGAGGTGTGCTGCTCCTAGAGGGGTTGCAGTGAATGAGGGTAATCCCCACGGTTGAGTCTACTCTATGGCAGGGAGAATCAGCAGTGGGTTCACACTCTCCACTGGATGCTGGAGGAACCGACACAGTTTCCTCCAGGGCTTGCTGGCACCTGGTGGGGGCCCCTAGGGAGTCATACGGAGGCACTGTCAGATTCCCTTGGAGGGTTCCCATAAGAGCAGGCAGCTGATCCTTGCCACCTCGAGGGCCACAGGGACGAATCAGTCAAACCCCTTGTAAAGGGAACACCAGTTAGTATACTTTTTCTTGTCCTAACAGAAAACTCAGACTGCAACTTACGGTGAAAAGTGAGCTCTTCAAAACAAAGCCCAAGGGGGGGGGAGGGTGGCTGAAGGCCTGCTTAATTTCCTGAGTCACAGGTGCCATAAAGTAACATATTCTTTCCATGTTTCTGCTTATCCCTCCTCAGTGGAAGGTAGGATCCCTTCACATTAGGAAAATTTGTGCCACATTCCAAACCCCGAGTTCAAATGGATCCGAGGCTCCATGTAAAATGAGGTGAGATCTTTGCCGAGTGTAATCCTATTCTAAGCAAGGAAGCCTTTTCCAGAAAAGCTCTGCGGTCAGATTGCATTTCCAATTAGCTCCCTGTGAACCAGAGTAAAACATCTGTCCATTTGGCGGAATTTATAATGAAATCTCCATCACTTCTTTTCAGTACAAAGTTCGGTGAACAGTGCCTTTTCACCCAGGTACTGCTCCGGATAAATGGAAACTGCTCTCTACTGAACCTGACAGCTGAACATAGGTAGGAAATCAGGCAAATGAAGCGAATCCTCGATCTACAGGGGATGGCAATGCGTGGGGCCGGGGAAATGAGAGGCAGGGAGAAGAGAGTGTGTCTGGGTCCACTGGCCATCTACTGGAACAGAAAGAGGTGGAAGGGGTTGGAATATGGCGTGGGGTGGGGCAGGAGGCGGTGTGCGGAAGATGAGGCAGTTGAGGGTAGGCAAGGCCTGCTGTGCCTAGTCCAAGAGGCTGGACATTATCTTAAGGACAGCAGAGAGCCCCTGCTGAATTTTGAGCAGGGTAGACAAGACCAGGTCAGGATTTAAGAACAGCCCCTCAGGCAGTGGGATGAAAACATTCGTGGCCAAGGGTCAAGATTGGTGGTGATTATCAAGCAGAGACGACGGTCATCTGGCCTAGGGAACGAACCCTAGTGATGGAAGACGTGTCAAGAGCTTATTTAGAAGGACGGAGGAGGTTGGATTGGCCGGCCTTGGTGATTGAGGGGGTGGTGAGCGAGGCAGCAAGGAAGGATGGCTTCTTTTTTTAAAAGATTTTATTTATTTATTTGAGAGAGAGAGAGAGAGAGAGAGAGAGAGAGAGAGTGTGAGATCAGGAGCAGAGGGAAGGGTAGAGGGAGAAGCCGACTCCCCGCTGAGCAGAAAGCCCAATGCGGGACTCCATCCCAGGACCCTGGGATCACGACCTGAGCCAACGGCAGCACTTAACTGACTGAGCCACCCAGGAGCCCAAGGAAGGATGGCTTGAAGGATCGCTGGCCTAAGCAGCTGGGTAGAAAGTTGCTTTTCACTGAGTTAGGCAACACCGGAGCAGATGCAGATGTATGGGGAGTGGGGGTGGGCATGGTCAGTTTTGGACGTGCCGTGTATTCTCTGCCTGTGGCACTCAACCACCTAGTACCTCAGTGACTCGAGGGAGCTGACCCAGCCTCTCTGTGCCTGAGATGCCTCACCTGGAATGAAGGATACTAAAAATTAGGAAAAATACCTAATTTCTGTTTCATTTAGTCTAGGATAACGCTCTCCCTTTGCACAGCACAGTGCCGTTTGACAGGCACTCCCTGGGTAAAATGGGAGTCTCTCTACTTATCCACATATTGGTCGGTTTTACTTAACTGCCTTGTGTGTTTTCAACATGCAGCACACATTGGCAGTGCCAAGAGAAAAAATATTAATTCAAAGCAATGTGTTTAACACATGAGTGCCATAGGTCAGCCCATCAGCCTGTCTCTCAGCGACACAGCCCCGCTTCAGGCACTGCCTTGTGTGTTCCAGTCTTCCTCCTGTAGTCTCACTCCCTCATCCCTCGGGGATGGTGGTGAGCCTTTGGGACCTACTCTCTCCAACACTTCTCTTCCCTGGAAAGTCATCTCCCGCGTCTCACAGAGTGGCTAGCACTCGTTGAGTGCAATGTGTCTGTGGGCCTGTCAGTTGTCTCAGGAGGTGTGTAGCTTCGGGGAGGATAGAGCCAGATGTGTGGATCTGGAAACCAACACTGTGTTCCTGCACAGCCAACAGGTGATGAAGCCATCCATACCACGATTTGAAATCAGGGCTCCACCACTTATTCCTTGTGTGCCTTTGGGCGGGTGACTTCACCTCTCTGTGGTCAGTTTCCCCGCTTGTAAGATGAGGACGATGACCTTATTCTGGGATAATGACTCATTTCTGCTTCCTTCATTTAGATCAGGAAAATAGTACCTTTTAAAAACCATAAAGTGCTCTTCAAGTATCAATTACTTCCACGGCTAAAAAGAGAATCTCTGCTTGTCTGGATATCCGCTTGGACAGGCTCAGAAGAGGCCAAGCACATTTTTACCCTGTAGACAACGTTGAACTTCACCTGAGCCCTGAAAAAAGCCACAGGAAAGCAGTCTCCACAGGCTTTCCCGTTCCAGAAATGGCTTACCCCAAAGGACCACTCATCCCCTTATAACTTTGAGAAGGCCTGCTGTTCACTCTTTGTCATACCTGCCATCAGCCTCTCGGGGGACTCTTGGGTTTACTCGTGACAAGGCCAAACACAGACCTTCTTCCTTTGGCTGAAGGGCCAGACACAGTCCCTCCAGCTCCCTGCTGTCTCAGGAAAAGCAGACTGAAGTTAAAAGTCAGTCCTCCTGAAACTGGCTAGACACAGAGAGAGACATTTCCTGTCCGGCTGACTGAGACTAATCCTGAATGCAGAAACACCTCTACCCTAAATCTCCCCACTATAACGGGTCTACGCGTCCCTACGAAGAAAAGGCAAAACCACCCCGTCGAGACACTCTGATGCTCAGATCCCGGTGCTCTCCGGATTGCAAGAGCTTGAATAGACAAGCTCTCTACTAGTTTTGCTTTTGCCCTTCCTAGCGTGTATGTACAGCCTATGCAAAAACTCCTAGTAAGAAAACAAAAATTAGTAACAGGTACTTCTCTCGCGTGCGCTCTACGAGGGACGTAACCAGGCTGTCACGGAGAAGCCCCTCCCTTCCCGCCCTACCCGGCTCAGCACCAGGTGCATCGTCTGTGACGTCACCCGCAGCGCCCGGAAACTCTCACTGCGGCCTCAGGAAGCATTCATCCCGTGCAGTCACCTGGTGCGCCGCCGTGGGAGCGGGCTCAACCTTCCCAACCCGCCGGGTGCCTACGTCGCGGGTTCCATGCACCCACGCCGAAGCCCACGGAGAGGAGCCCACTGTGCCCCGGGACGTTCCCGTCTCCCTGCCGGCCCCGTACAGCCCGAGAAAGGCTAAAAAGCACCCGGCTTGGGCACAGGGTCCCACCCCTATGACGTCACGGCTGTCGCGGAGCCCCGCCTCCTGTATGCGCGCGCGTGGCGCGTCTCTCTAGGAAGCCGGGAGGTCTCCTCTCGGTGGTCTTAACCCTTCTATTTTTGGAGGCGCGCTTCACCACGCTGCGCTGAGGAACCGAGGGGGTGCGCTGGCGGCGGGATGACGGGAACCTGATCCCGGGAAAGAACGAGCGAAAGCGAGGGTCTGAGAGTGAGAGGAGGAGAATCTCCCTAAACAGGCCGTGTGCTCATTAGTGTCGCAGGACCAGCATTCTCCCTGGGCCACGCGCGACCGGTGCTGTCTGAAAGAATAGCTCTTTCTCTCACAAGCCCTATCTCAGCAGTATCAGGACTGCGATTTTGAAAACCTGCGTATGGCGTATTTCTCTTTCTCTAAAAGGGTTGCCATTTTTGGCGGACACAAGATTGAGACTTCTAGTGGGCATTGCTAGACCCCGGGGCATCACTGGGCTCCAGTCAGTGGTCCACGGGGTCAGAAAGAGTCCGTTTCCTAGGCAGTGCCTCCTGTATCTCCTGAGAATTCTGTCTAGGAGGTGAGGGAGGGAGGGAGGGAGGAAGGGAGGGAGGGAGGGAGGGAGAGAGGGAGAGGGAGAGAGAGGGAGAGAGAGGGAGAGAGAGGGAGGGAGAGAGAGGGAGAGGGAGAGAGAGGGAGAGAGAGAGAGAGAGAGAGAGAGATCATAATGTGACATAGGAAAAGATATGCTTTTAACAGGCTGTGATTCCTACAATGGTTACAATTATTTAGACCGTTGTAATCACATTACAAGCCGCAGTGTATGAGATTTGGAGAAAGAAGGCATCTTTGGTTATCCAGTCTGCTGGAATACAGCCGATCCTGACAGTAGGTAGACATAGGGCTGGTGTGATCAGAAATTTGGTTTTATAATTAATCACAGGATGCCATTTACATTTCCAATACAATTTCCTTATGTTGACTACTACTGGGTGTACTGGGTGGGGGGGGGTGTGTGTGGAGGGTTGCTTTGCTTGTTTTGTCAAAAACGTAAAATTGAATGGCCTTTCCTGTCTGCGCCTCTCAAGGTACCAGCAAGAGAGAGAGAAAGGATTTTTAAAAAAAGATTCCATATTTTAAGGAGATTTGCAACAACTCCCTATCAAAAGGGCAGGGGCTCTTAGCTGGATGGAACCTCTTGGGATTCCGTAAAATGTTTTGTGAATAGTTTTTTTAGGGAAGCACTGGTTCTGGTGTTTTAGTTGGATATTGACGACATTTCAAACTGTACTTGAGATCTGCGTGAAATAGGTAAGTTACAGCTCTGGATTGGGAGAACCCAACCCTAGGGAAGGGTCTGAGGGAAGCACACCACAGAGTCAGTGGTCGAGAAGCCAGGTTATTGGGAGCTGGAATGCATGACTCCCGGCGGGCAACTCAGATCAAGCTCTGTCTTTCTGGACAGTTGTCAGACTGAAACATTGGGTAGAGGTCACAAACACCTCATGTCTGAACTCGGTATGTGACAAAGTCTCTCAATGGGGATATGAACAGCCACGTGGCTCAGAAGTTTCAATGCCTGCAACACAGCACCACAAACAGAGGAGGCCTCACCCTGGGACCCGGATCGCCCCCAGCTCAGAAGCATCACACCCTGGACACAGACTCGTATCCCAGTAACACACCAAGGGAAGCCAACCACATAGACTCACTGGCCTAGACAAGGAAGCCCGGGTGCTGGGAGCTGGAGTGGATGAGCTCCAGACCCAGGAAAGGGCAGCTAGGAGACCTCAACGCACTGGACATACAAGATTAAACAACGCACAGAACTCAAACTCCTGGGATCTCAAGAAATGAGGAGAGAGACACGAAACAGCTCAGAGACAATAAATTCTAAAATAGAGACCCACATGCGTTTTAGGAACCTGGCAACCTGCAACACAGAAACTTAACAGCTCACAGACCTCACACCCTGCACGTAGATGCCACACAATCACAGAGCTCACAACCCTGCATGCAGACACACAAACAGCACAGAGCACCTGTACTGTGAACACAGAGCTTGCTCGGACACCTCCTGTCCTGTGACCAATAACCTTTGTGATCTCACAACCTACAGTATGGGCCCCCAGGAGCTCAACTATGTCAACCTCGACAGAGACGCTCAGGAGAGCTCAAACCCTAATTCCCGAAATACATCATGGCAACAGCCCCAGTCACCTTACATTCTGCACACTGCACCCAAAACAGGCCAGATACCGCACACACTGGGAGAGAGCCCTAAATAGACCAGAGAACTCTCACTTGGGACACACAACACTCCACAGCTCACTGATCTCACACGCCGGACACACCCTCACACAGCTCAGACACCTCAAAGCCTGGACAGACCCCAAACCAGCTCAGAGAAATGACATCTTGCTTCTGACCACAAAAAGTCACCCCACACAGGACACATGCCAATGAGAGCCACAGTGAGGTCTCACCCAGCCCCATGAGTGAGACACAGAGACTGAAAGACAGAATTACAGAGAGCCTTTCTGGAACACAGCTGTCTCCAGGGCATTAGCCCCTATCCCAGCGTGCCCGTCCAGGCACCTGAGGAACGTCCTTTTCCAGGCGAAGGATGACCCCCTGGTGTTGCCATCATTGGCTGTTTTCTGGACGAAGACACAGCTGCACTAGGCCCAGGCCACACCCAGGAGGGCAGCTGGCCCTCCCTCCAGGCTTGACACACAGTAGAGCCCTCCACCCGTCAAAATGGGGCTATCTTCTAGGTTGGAAGTGTTCATACCATCCTCAGGAGACTCACGCTGTCCTTAAGGCCCCAGAGCCCTCCTGCTGAGGAGTGGAAGCTGTGGAAGGTGGAGCAGCACAGTCCCATGCTGCTCAGGGTGGATCCAGCAGCCCCCACCCCCACCCCCACCCCCACCCCGAGCCTTGTGGAAGGCCTGGCCCACATCCCATTCACACTGAACACAGCGCTTCCTTCAGCCTTCTCAGCTCCTAAACCTCGGAGGCATTGCAGCCACCTGGTTTTCCCAGGGTCCATCTGAGCCCGGAACCAGAAGGACACCTTCAGCCAGCAGATCCTTTGCAAGCCCGTGAACACGAGCGGGGGAAGGAGATGGGGAAGGGGTTTGCATTGCCCTGCCAGGTAGATATGCCACAGACCACGTGCCTGACCACCGAGGCGCACCCCTGTTCCACCCACCGCTCCACCTTATCCTCTCCCCAAAGAGGAAACCTGTCCCCTCCTCTCAATGCCTAATTCTGCTTTAAAGGAAAGGTGGCATGAGGGTCTCCAGTTCCTGCCGGGCTTTGTGCAAACAGGGAGGCACGCGCATTTCCCCCCTCTCTTCTCGCACATGAGGCCAACACCAGAGCAGGGCTATTTGCTCACGGGCAGTATCTACTGTAAGGTGTGGAATTTGGGGACAGAGGCTGATGTGGGCCCAATTGGTGCACCTTGTCCTCCTCAGGGGACACACACACTGGCCCACCTCCGAGGCCATGGTGGATTTTCACAAACCCAGGAACCCAGGAACCCAGGAACCCAGGAACCCAGGAACCCAGTGTTGCATCTGCAGCCTTTCAGACTCAGGTGTGAATACAGTCAGGGCTTAATGCCTGACTGGGGAGAAGTTCACTGACTTGAGAACCCACCGATGACTTACTCACCTACCCTCAGCCAAACACCTCCCCCGTCTAATGCTTAAAATCCCATCATTTAAGCATTCACCTCTTTGGGTTGAGTAGGTCACCATCGGGTTCCCTGGAGAAACCTGGCCTGGAGTAGGTCATGAGCTCTCTAGAAGCTCTCTGCCCATCCAAGACCTCCATGTAGTCTCGTGGGCACATAACGGGACACTGGAGTAAGATTTAGTGATTGGTTATTGGGCCCTGATATCCATATCGTGGGATCCAGTACCCACTGTTAAAAAACCTAACAGGAAAATAGACTAGAGGACAGAATAAAAGCCAGTGATCCCACTGAGCTGGCTAGTATCTTCAGCCTCTTTTGCAGATCAGCAGCCTGAGGTTCCGGAGAAGGACTGCAACCCCCACCCCACTTCCACCTCCACTCTTCCAAGCCCCACCTCTGCACCCACAATCTCTCTGAGGATACCCCCACCTCCAGCCAACGGGAGCTCTCTCCCCTGGAAGAATCTGGTAGGCAATCCCATCTAGACCAGTCAGATCCAGTGGTGTCCTTCATCTCTGCCCTGCTCACCTATCAGGGAACCATCCACGAGCTCCATTGCCATCTTCCCTGGTCCCCATTTGATGAGAATCTGTAGAGCTGACGGGGTGGGGTCAGAAGTGGGATGATGGAGGGGCGCCTGGGTGGCTCAGCTGTTAAGCGTCTGCCTTCGGCTCAGGTCATGATCCCAGGGTCCTGGGATCAAGCCCCGCATCGGGCTCCCTTAGCTCGGTGGGAAGCCTGCTTCTCCCTCTCCCACTCTCGTCGTCTGTGTGTCAAAAAATAAAATCTTAAAAAAAAAAAAGTGGGATGATGGTGACCTCAGGGGAGGTGGAGGTCCTTGCATGGTGGTGAGCTCCCCGCACCATGCACACAATGGTTGGTTTGGGAACACAAGCCTCCCTCACTCCCGGTTGTACCTCCCAGAGCGGACTGCTTCTTCTGGGCCTCTCAGCGGTACATCCTAGTACAGGAAGGTACCTCCCACTGCTCCTCTACCAACCTTTCACCCTCTCCTGTCACCACACACTCTGGTAATTTGCCCAGACAGGGTCACAACACCCTCCAGCTCCCCCTCCTGCCCGGGAATACACCTAAATGGGTAGTGGATGGTTCCATCTCGGTCTTGCTACTCTTAAAATCCCCTGGGGGATCATTCCAGCTGCAGACTCCAAGATCGTGTAGACAGCCTGGGATAAAGAGCTCAGCCTCCTGTCAACAGCCCCTGCTGCACGAATGGGGTGCTGAGGAGGCCAGCAAGGGGGCATTTGTTACCCCAGCCACACCGAGGGAAGCATGAATTGGTAAAAGAACTTTGCAGGGCTCTGTGGTGGCATCTATCAAAATCTGATTCTACCCTGTCCCCACCCTCAGTACGATTTCAGCTTCATGAAAAGAGGAGCACACGTGGGTCTTCTGTGATGTCTCCCCAGCATTTAGAACAATATCAGGTACACAAGTAGGTACTCCGGAGATGTTTCTGTAGTAGCCAAAGGAACCTTGGATCCAGCAATTTCCACTGCTGCCAACTTGTCTTAAAGAAATATTTACACAGGCTGAGGGGCACCTGGGTGGCTCAGTCGGTTAAGCGTCTGCCTTCGGCTCAGGTCATGATCCCAGGGTCCTGGGATGGAGCCCTGCATCGGGCGCCCTGCTCAGTAGGGAGCCTGCTTCTCCCTCTCCCTCTGCCACTCCCCCTGCTTGTGCTCTCTCTCTCTGTGTCAAACGGATAAATAAAATCTTAACAAAAAAACGAGAAATATTTACACAGGCTTTGTGTACAATGACAAGATAAATTTCTGGGGGAAAGAAACTCTCAATGGCCATTAGCAGTCAACAACCTTTGGAAGGGGAAATGAGAGATGAAGTGTTCATATCATACCATGGACCACCCACTGGCCTTGAAACAGAATGAGAGGAGCAAATCTGTACTGGCCAGGAGTTTTATTTTATTTTTACATATATTTTTAAACGGGGAGCAGCATGTAATAACTACCCCTAAGTCAACCAGTGTCTGTATGTGTATATATGTATGTGACATGCAGTTTGTAAATACGGGTTAACACCTAATCCGGCTACAGCGGTCACCTCTGATGACCAAACTGATGAAGGCAAGATTTGGACAGCTTACTATGTCTTCAGGTGTAGCCAACTGTATTTCTAAAAATGGCCAAAAACCTATCCAAAGGTCCATGCTATCCTTTAATTTTTTTCATTTTATTGAGCTGTAAGTCGTGTACCATCAAATTCACCCTTTTTAGCTCTATATGCACAAGGTTGTGCAAACCGTCACCAATATCTAATTCCAGAACAAACCCCGTACCATTAGCAGTCCCTCCCCAATCCCCTGTCCCAGGAACCCTGGATATTCACTCATCGGCTTCATGTCTCCACAGATTTGTCCATTCTGAATACTTCAACTAAACAGGATCACACATTATGTGGCCTTTGAGTCTGGCTTCTTTCACTTAGCATAATATGTTCAGGACTCATCCATGTTGTAGCAAGTATCACGACTCCATTCTTTTTTGGCTGAACGTTATTCTACTATATGTATAGGTCACCATATGTGATATATTCATGACACGGTTGGCATTTGGGTTGTTTGCACTCTTCGACTGTTGTGATTAATGTTGCTAGGAACATTTGTATGCAAATTTTTGTGAGAGCTTATGTCCTCACTTGTCTTCGATAGATACCTGGGAGGGGGATAACTGGGCCACACGGCAATTCTGTTTAACTTTTTGAGGAGCTGCCAAACTTTTCCACAGCAGATGTTCCGTTTTGCATCCCCACCAGCAGTGTATGAGGATTTCAATTTTTGCACATCCTCCCCAACCCTTCTTATTTTCATTTTTGAAATTCTATCCATACTAGTGGGTGGGAAGTTGTAATTCACTGTGCTTTCAAGTTTTGTTTCCCTAACGACTAATATTTTTTTTGAACATCTTGTCATGTCCTTATTGGATATTTGTACATCTTTTTTATAGAAATGTCTATTCAAATGCTTAGCCCGTTTTTAATTGGGTTGTCTTTTTACTGTTAATTTGTAAGAAATCTTTTTACATTCTGCATACGGGACGCTTATCAATACACAAATATTTTCTCCCATTCTTTGTTTTTGTTGTTTCACATTCTTATGGTGTCCTTTAAAGCAAAAATTTTTTCTAATTTTGAGGAAGTCATTTTTATCCATTTGGCATTTATTATCTGTGCTTTGGTGTCATAGCTAAGAATCCATCACCTAACCCAACGTCACAAAGATTCACTCCTATGCTCTTACAGAAGTTTTATAGTTTTAGCGCTTACATTTGAGTTTTGGTCCCTTTTGACGTAATTTCTATCTATGCTAGGAAGTTTGGATTCAAATTCATTCTTTAAATGTGAGTATCTAGTTGTCCCAGCACCATTTGGGACATGTAATTGTCTTGGCACTGCTGCCAACAATTAACTCACCGTGGTTGTACGGGTTATTTCTGGGCTCTCAATTCTATTCCGTTGATCCCTATGTCCACCCTTAGAGCAGTACTACATCGTATTGATTACTGGAGCTTTGAAATAATGTTTGAAATCGGAATGCATGAGTCTTCCACCTTTGGTTGTCTTCTGCGAGATCGTTTAAGCTACTCTGGGGCCCTGAAATTTCCACATGAATTTCAGGATCAGTCTCTCAATTTCTAAAACACTGCAGTTAGAGTATCGATAGGGATTACACTGAATGCTTGGATCAATTTGGGGAATGTTGCTAACTTAACATCAGGTGTCCCAATCCATGAACACAGGAGGTCTTTCCATTTATTTAAGTATGCTTTAATCTCTTTCAACTGTGTTTTCTAATTTTCGGTGCATAACTCTCACACCTGTTTGGTTAAATTTATTCCTAAATCTGTCATTCTTTTGACTCTACTGTAACTGAAATTGCTTTCTTTTCTTACTTATTTGGATTATTCACTGCTAATGTATAGAAATAGAATTGATTTTTGTATATCAATCTAGTTTATGCTAGGGTTAAACTAACTATAGCAACAACAGAACTGAAGTCCAACTTGACTAACGAAAAGATCGACTCAAACACCAACACCCTCTGATGAAAAAGCAAACAAGAGGGACACGTTACATACAAGGGAACCAATAGAATGGCAGGCTACTTACTCCTCAGAATCCATGAGACCCAGAATTTTCGGACTCATGCAAATGCTTTTGAAAAATGAAGGTGAAACGAAAACTTCAAAACAAACAAAAAAGCTGAGGAAATGCATACCCAGCAGATCTGCCCTACAAAACATGTTAAAGGAAGTACTCTGGGAAGAGGCAAATGATAGCCAAAGAAAATCAGGGATCTTGGGGCGCCTGGGTGGCTCAGTCGATTAGGCGTCTGCCTTCGGCTCAGGTCATGGTCCCGGGGTCCTGGGATCGGGCCCCGCGTCGGGCTCCCTGCTCGGTGGGGAAGCCTGCTTCTCCCTCTCCCTCTGCCTGCCGCTCCCCCTGCTTGTGCTCTCTCCCTCTCTCTCTGTCAAATAAATAAATAAAATCTTAAAAAAAAAAAAAAGAAAAATCAGGATCTATACAAAGAATTGAATAGGGCTGGGCATGGTTAATTTGTGGGTGAATAGGAATTTTTTCTCTTATATTTAATCTCCTTAAAGGAGAAGTATCTAAAGTAATAATAGTAACAATGTATTATGGGGTTTAAGACACTGGTAGAAATAAAATTCAAGGCCACCACGGCACCAAGGATGGAGAAAGGAAGTGGAGGTACAGTCGTATGATTCTTTTTTTTTTATTGTTATGTTAATCACCATATATTACATCATTAGTTTTTGGTGCAGTGTTCCATGATTCATTGTTTGTTCATAACACCCAGTGCTTCATGCAGAACGTGCCCTCCTCAATACCCATCACCAGGCTAACCCATCCCCCTCCCCCCCTCCCCTCTAGAACCCTCAGTTTGTTTTTCAGAGTCCATCATCTCTCATGGTTCCTCCAGTCGTATGATTCTTACAGTGTACATGAAGTGGTAGAGTATCATTTGAATGCATGCTGTGACAAGCACCAATATATACTGTAAACCCTAGAGCAACCATTTGAAAAGATCCTTTAAGGTGTATAACTAGTAAGCCAACAGTGGGGATAAAATGGAATAACAGCAAATGTTCAACTGATCCAAAATTATGGACAGAATAGGAACATCTGAATAAAAAATACATACGATAGAAATATACAGCCAGCCAGATGGTACCTGTACATGTAAAGTGTTAACACGCTAAATGTACATTGCCTACACATCAATTAAAAGACCTAATTTGACACTTTAGATAAAAATAGCAAGACCCAACTATATACTGTCAAAAGAATCCCACTTTAAGTATAAATACATATATAAGTTAAGTGAGTGGAAAATGGTAATGCTATGGTCTGAAGGTGTCTCCTCCCAAACTCTCACGTTAAATATAACCCTCAAAGATGACAGTATTAGGAGGCTGGCCTTTTTGGGAGGCGTAAGTCCTCGGGCAGAGCCCTCATGAACGGGACAAGGGCCCTTATAAAAGAGGCTCCAGAGAGATCCAGGTCACACGACCACAAATCTGTGACCTAGAACAGGGCCTTCACTAGAGCCCAACCAAGCTGGCCCTTGATCTTGGCTCTCCAACCTCCACAACCGTGAGAAATAAGTTTGTGCATAAGCCACCTCGTCTGTGGTATTTTGTTCCTGCATCCCGACCACACTAAGGCACACCCAGCAAACGTGAATCAAATGAGTAGCCGGAGGGGCTAAATTAATATTGCACAAATACACTGCAGAACGAGGATTTTCACAAGGGAAAAGACAGATTTACGTAATAAAAGGGAGGTCTAGCCATCGAGAAGATATAAAAATCACAAGCACGCATGCATTTTTAAAGCACAAGAGCTGGAAAGTAATAAAACTAAGAAGAAAAACAGACAAATCAGTTATAGCGAGAGCCTTCAGCATTCTCCTGCCCACAACTGACAGTACAAGTGGACAATACAATCAGACACCCTATGGAACAGCGGAGTATCACTAGCCACAGACATGACCTACCGGATACTTACAGAAGGACAGTGGAATACACATTCTTCTGAAGTGCACATACAGAGTTCACCAAGACAGACCATGTGCTGTGCCATAAAGCAAACCTCAACTTCTAAAGGACCAAAATCATACAAACTAGGTTCTCTGACCACAAAGAATGAAAATAGAAATGGGTTGCAGCGAGGTACCTGGAAAACCACAAGATATTTTGAAATTAAATGACATTTCTAAATAACGCCGGGGATCAAAGAAGAAACCGCAAGAAGGTGAAAAGGAAAACACAGCATATCAAAATTTGCGAGGTGAATCTAAAACAACGCACTGAGGGAAATTTCTATCATTAAATACTTATATTAGAAAAGAAGAATTGTCTCAAATCAATTATCTAAGCTGTCACCTTAAGAAATTAAAAAAGCAAAATCAATTTAAACCTAAGGCAAGTGGAAAAAGTATAACGGAGGTCTGAACAGAAATCAACTTAGTAGAAATCATAAAGTCGATACGAAGGAATCCATGAAACTAAGAACGGGTTCTCTGACAAGATCATTAAATCTAATAGGTTTAGCCAGAGTGATAAAAATGAACGAGGGCAGGGGCGCCTGGGTGGCTCGGCCGATTAAGAGTCTGCCTTTGGCTCAGGTCATGATCCCAGGGTCCAGATCGAGCCCTGTGTCGGGTTCCCTGCTCAGTGGGGAGCCTGCTTCTCTGTCTCCCTCTGCCACTCTCCCTGCTTGTGGCTCTGTCAAAGAAACAGATAAAATCTTTTAAAAAAAAAAATGAGGGCAGAGTGACACAGATGACTAATATCAGTATCGCCAGAGGGGACATCAAATACAGATCCTTCAGACATGAACTGGATAAGAAAATATTATTAAAAATATTATCCAAACAAAGATGAAATGGGAAAACTCCTTGAAAGACACTAGCTAGCAAACCTCAGTCAAGAAGTCGTTAACACGGGGGCGCCTGGGTGGCTCAGATGGTTGAGTGTCTGCCTTTGACTCAGGCCATGACCTCAGGGTTCTGGGATTGAGCCCCACGTCGGGCTCCCAGCTCAGCGGGGAGTCTGCTTCTCCCTCTCCCTCTGTCTCTCCCCCTGCTTGTGCCCTCTCTCTCTCAAATTAATAAATAAAATCTTTTTTAAAAAAAAAAGACATAGTTAACACGAATGGCCCTATACCTATCAAAGAGAATGAATTCAATAAATCAAACACAAAAAAACCATTCCCTCACAAAAAACTCAAGGCTTAAGTGGCTTCATTGTTTAAATTCTATCAGGGGCGCCTGGGTGGCTCGGTCAGTTAGGCGGCTGCCTTCGGCTCGGGTTGTGATCCCAGGGTCCTGGGATCGAGTCCCACATGGGCTCCCTGCTCAGCAGGGAGCCTGCTTCTCCCTCTCCCTCTCCCTCTGCCTGCCCCTCTGCCTACTTGTGCTCTCTCTGTCAAATAAATAAGCAAAATCTATAAAAAAAAAATAAATTCTATTAAACATAGATGGAAGAAATAATGCCAGTTTTGTACAAAATCTTCCAGGTAACTGAAGATGATGTTACACGTCCTAAAGCATGTTATAGAGCCAGCAACATCCTGACATCAAAGCAAGACAAAACGTTTTTAACAATATAAATTACAGACTGTGAAAAAAAATAAAGGGAAATATCACTATAGAGTTCAGAGCCTAGAAGGGAGAGCCATACTGCTCAACATCAGTTACAGGAAGGGCTGTCCATTATAGACCCAACAGAAGACTAATCAACATGATAGAACCTCAATTCCAGGCCCCAACATGGCATCGCCTACAAGACAGCAACTACCCTTGCAACCCAGCCGATGAGAAACTGTCATCATTCTGAACTCTTGCTTTTTGTCCAATGGACTTTTGTTCAAAACAACCCCTTCCGACTTCCTCCTTCTCCATAAAATAACATTCCTCTCCTTTGTTGGACTTGCCTAGGATTTTGCCTTAGGTTGCTCGTTCCAATTTCTAATTCTCCGCTATTCCTGAACAGACCCATTTTTTTTTGCTGGTAAAATAACTGGCTGTTTTACTTTTAAGGCTAACAAGAGCAATGCAACTCATGAGCACAGATGCAGTAATCCAAAATAAAATATTAGCTGTTTGAAACCAGCAATATATACAAAAGATAAAATACCATAGTGAAATGGCATTTGCTCTACGGCTTCAAGATGGGTTGAGTGTTTGATAATCAATCACTCTAACTGACCATAATAACAGACTAAAAATATATGAGCATCTCGACAGATGCATAAAAAGCATCTGATAAAATGTACCTCATAAAAACTCCTAGCAAATCAGGAGTAGAGAGGGGTTTCCATCTTAGTCTCTTAGGGTGGATGTAACAAAACTACCATAGACTGGATGAGTTACAGAAACAAGAGAAATGTATTTCTTACACTTTCGGATGCCGGGAAGCCCAACATCAAGGTGCCAGCAGATTCGGCATCAGGGGAGGCCCTGCGTCCTGCCACACAGACTGCTGACTTCTTCTCCTCACATGGCAGGGGGGCCGAGGGAGCTCTCGGGGGTCTCTTTTATAAGGGTGCTAATGCCGTTCGTGTGGGCTCCATGCTCATGACCTGATCATCTCCCAAAGGCCCCACCTCCAATTACCATCATACCGGAGAAAGGCTTCACTATGAATGTTGGGGAGATGGCAATATTCATTCCGTCTATGGCAACATCCTTAAACGGATAATTGGCACCTACCAAAAGATCGAAAGCTAATGTAATCGTGAATCGTCAAGGTCTGAATGCTTCCCTTCCAAGACAGCGAACACGGCAAGCATGTGTACTTTTGCCACTTCTAGTCAATAGTTTACTGGCTGTTCTAGCCAATAAAAAAGTCAAGAAGAAAGAAAGAAGTAACACAGTCATTATTCACAGGCAAAACCTGAATCCAGAAAAAGAATCCACAGAAAAGTTACTTGAATTAAGAGGCCAGTTTAGCAAAGTAACAAGATACAAAATCAGTATGCAAAAGTCAATTGTTTGTATATACCGGCCATAAACAATCAAAAACGGACATTGTAAAAAGCAACACTACATAGTATACTACTAAAAAACAGGAAAAGGGAAGTGTGCCACCATCGTCCCCACTCCCCAACTACAGAATTGTGGCTCAGTGGTTTTGAAGCAGAGAGCTCCTCTCAGAGGAATGAATTCCATCTGCAATGGAGTGTTTTGAAGGTTAGGCCTAGGGGCACTTTCAAAACAGTGGAGGCCGTGGGGTAAAAGGCAACCCGGAGGAGACTGGTGGAATTCCTGGACATAGAGGATCAACTGTAGGCTGGCTGGATTACCTGACACAATCAGGGAGAAGAGACAGCTGGAAGGAGCCTGCCTAGGGTCGGAACAAAATCCCAGACACTAACCTTGACAGCTGGCCCTTCAAAGGAGCGGGGATTTCAGGTTCAGGTTCAGATTATGAAGCAATATAGCCAGGGCACTGTTGAAAACAGTAGAAGCAGCCCCCAGTTAGCGGACCTGGACAGCTGGGTTTGGTCAGGGAAAGAGACAATCAAAGACAGCCCTGCCCAAACCAGTCACCCCAAGGTGACAGTGGGCATACCCGTGTCGGCTCTCCCTGAGGAGTCAAATCTGAAGCATAACACAGCTAGGATGGGGGGGCGAGGCTAGGGGGAGAGTAAGGAGTGAAAACAGACTCTAAATAAACCAGCCAGACCCTAAACAACTAAACAAGCTAACAGCAATAACAAATCCAGGAAGGGGTGTGACGGTCCGGTACCCAGAACTGTTATAATATTTTAGACGGTGTAGCAACCGGACTATTTTAGATTGTCAGGTTTCCAGACAAGAAAGAAAACTTAGGATACATGCAAAGACACAGGGAAGTATGAATAAGCGAGCAACAGAAACTGCCTGTGGTTGCAACCAGATGTCAGATTTGACAAGGAATTCAAAGTTGCTGTTATAAATAGGTCCAGAGAACAAAAGGAAACCGCAATCAAAGAAGTAAAGGAAGGTATGATGAAAATGTCACATCAAATAGAGAATAACAATAAAGAGAGAACAATTATCAAAAAGAACCAAATAGAAGTTCTGGAGTCAAAGAGTGCAATAACTGAAGTCAAAAATTCACTCAGGGAGAGCGACAGTTGTTGAACTACCAGAGAAAGATTTAGCCATCTTGAAGACAGGCATATAGAGATTACAGAATCTGGAGAAAGAGAGGAAGACAAATGAGGAAAATAAACTGAGCTGCACAGGAATGTGGGACACTCTTAGGAACGCCCACAGAGAGCATGAGAATCCCACAACACAGACAGAAAGGAGCAGAAAAAATATTCAAAAGGAAACTGCCTGAAAGAAACTAAAGGAACTCCAGACAGGAGAAACGAGAAGAGATTCAGACATATCATAGGAAAAACGCTGAAAGCCGAAGGCAAGGAGAAACTCTTGAAAACAACAAGAGAAAATGACCCCTCACTTATGGGCGCAATCCAATCAGATTAACAGCAGACTTCTCAGCAGAAACAATGGAGGCCAGAAGGAAGTGGGATAATCATTCAAAAGGCTCAACAACCAAGAATCTCATATCCCGTAAACTCTTTAAAAGTGAAAGCAACACTACTGAATTTGTTCCTTAGTTCTAACGGTTGTTTTGGTTTGGTTTGGTCTTTGTCAGAGTCTTCAGGGTTTTCTACGGATAAGAGCATGTCGTCCGAACCTGGTGGGCATGATGGCTAAGTAAAATAAAGCAGACACAGAAAGACAAACACTGCGTGATCTCAGTTATACATGCAATCTAAAACAGACTCTTAGAAGCAGAGTGCAGAACAATGGTTGCCAGGGGTTGGGGCAGGGGTAAGTGGGGAGGTGATGGTCAAAGGTCCAAAGTTCTAATTATGCCAGAAAAACAGGTTCTGGAGATCTACTCTACAGCACAGTGCCTTTAGCTGATGATACCGTGTTGTAGACTTAAAATCGCTAAGAGATGATCTTATGTTAAGTGTCCTTACCACTAATGATGATAATATAGTAACAACCACACCAACAAAAACAAACGGGGCTAGACGCCCGGAGCCAGCGTGGTGAGGACCATGTTGCTTCCGAACATCCTGCTCACCGGTACACCAGGGGTTGGAAAAACCATGCTAGGCAAAGAACTTGCATGAAGATCAGGACTGAAATACATTAATGTGGGTGATTTAGCTCGAGAAGTCTGATCAACGGATATCGTGGAGTCTGGCAAGATGGCTTCTCCCAAGAGCATGCCGAAAGATGCACAGATGATGGCACAAATCCTGAAGGATATGGGGATTACAGAGTATGAGCCAAGAGTTATAAATCAGATGTTGGAGTTTGCCTTCCGAAATGTGACCACAATTCTAGATGATGCAAAAATTTATTCCAGCCATGCTAAGAAAGCCACTGTTGATGCAGATGATGTGCGACTGGCCATCCAGTGTCGTGCTGATCAGTCTTTTACCTCTCCTCCCCCAAGAGATTTTTTTATTAGATATTGCAAGGCAAAGAAATCAAACTCCTTTGCCATTAATCAAGCCATATTCAGGCCCCAGGTTGCCACCTGATAGATACTGCTTGACTGCTCCAAACTATAGACTTAAATCTTTACCAAAAAAGGCATCTACTTCTGCGGGAAGAATAACAGTTCCACGGTTACGTGTTGGTTCAGTTACTAGCAGACCAAGTACTCCCACACTTGGCACACCAACCCCACAAACCATGTCTGTGTCAACTAAAGTAGGGACTCCAATGTCCCTCACAGGGCAAAGGTTTACAGTACAGGTGCCCACTTCACAGTCCCCAACTGTAAAAGCATCAATTCCTGCAACATCCGCAGTTCAGAATGTTCTGATTAATCCATCATTAATTGGGTCTAAAAACATTCTTATTACCACTAACATGGTGTCATCACAAAATACTGCCAATGAATCATCAAATGCGTTGAAAACGAGAAGATGATGACGATGACGATGATGATGATGACGATGATGACTATGATAATTTGTAATCTAGCCTTGATGCTTGTAACATGTATACTTGGTCTTGAAACCATTGTACTGAGATTAAACATGCATGCTGGGTATTTTCAAGTTGTGTTGTAGAAAACTTAACTGGCATTTAATGAGTAAATATGGTTATCCTTTCCAAAAAGAACAACAACAAAAAAACAAATGGGGCGGCAGGAAACTGTGGGAGGTGATGGCTACATCTACGTCCCTGATGGCAGTGATGGCAGATATCTGCATACGTACTCGTCAAGTGGTACACATGAAATACATGCAGCTCTACCTATCAATCATACCTCCATAAAATGCACCTCTTTGGCACCACTAATCACGGGGGTAATTTTTATGTTTCTGTGTATGATGGTTAGATGAACTATTCTCTTCTGATTTGGCATAAACGCCACGAAAACACGGAAGTGTCTTTATTCATTCTATCCCCCAGGCACCCAACACAGTGTCTAGATAGTGGTTGGGAACTTGGTGAATCACAGTTAAATGAATGGAGTCTCCCCGTGTTTGTGTGTCACTCTCTCTCTCTCTCTCTCTCTCTCTCTCTCACACACACACACACACACGGTCGCCATCATACTCATGCAGATCAGTGAGCAGTGCCTGGGCACACACCCTGACCTGGATTAGGAGGTGGAGGAGCACCAGCAGTTTTGCTGGATGGTGGCTCTGGTGGCTCTGAGCTTCTGTAAGGTGAAGTAGCATGACTGTCAGCGGGGCTAAGAAGCTTTCCGAGTCTAAGGTCAAGGCTGAGACCTTTGTGCCTTCACACACTCAGTGTCCCCTTGTTACCGCCAATGGTGGGTCCTCAGACTGCTCATCACCACGCTCAGTGATTCCCTCCCAGACCTCGGGCCAGGGCGCTCTCTCCCCACAATAATGGAGCACGCTACTCTCTTAGCAGAAAAGCAAGGCCAGAAAATAGGTTTTTTGTCGTTCGTCCCCTCCTGACGTGTTTTCTCACCTTTTATTCACTTCCATGGTTCTCCTTTGAGTCTCCCAACCCAACCTGCTAATTCCCAACCAGTGACTACAACACCTGTGCATGCGGCTCACTGGCAATGTAGGCGTCTATTGGAGGAGAGCTGGATCTAACTACCGGACGATGTATTTTCTTTCTGCTTTCTCATCTGAATCTGTAAGCTTCCAGACGTCAAGAAAAGTACTCCAGCTGGCCCACAAAAGGAGAATGCTTCAGGTGAGGATGCCACTCTCATGCACAGCGTGGTGCAAAGCAGTGCTGCCTCATAAGAACCACACGCTGCCCCGCTGCACCGCAGGGGCCAAAAGAGAATGAAAGCCTAAGAAATCTTAGTGCAGATCCCTCATCTCAACGGCACAACCGTCTCCTCTCAGGGACATGCAAGCTGTTGTCTGGTTTGGTTTGGTTTCAGCCTGCATCCTCTGGGGCGATTTCATAGCACTTGCAGACTTAGCTAACCTTCCATCCAAAGCTCTCTGCTTCCCCCGCTGCTCCTCTCTACTGTACCACATCGCTCCTCTCTGCATTAAATGCCCAGACTGGGTTTTCACCCGGCAAGGGTATCAAAGCCGGAGTCTTCATAAAAACGACTTGAAACTCGTACCAGAGACACTGGCTGTGCAATAAGAATGAAGATACAGCAAATCAAACAGTGAACAAAATGTTATTTGCAAATTATCTAGCATCTCACACTTAGGGTAAATGACTTAATGTGGTGTACTCTCTTCCAGGCTTCATGCTATGCATTTTTTAAATTATGAGATTGGAGTGGGGAGGTCATCTACACTCTTTCATCTGCTGTTTTGTTTCCTAACGTTATACCATAAACTACTGTCCATCATGATAATGATGATGAGGATACTGATGCTGACGTCCACATGTACAGACCTTGATATGAACCAGACGCCCACTTAGTGATGTGCCTAGAGTGACTTGTCACCCCACAGGGTCTCATGCACTGAAGAGACATCATGTTCAATCCATACCCAGATCCAGTGTAATCAGATTAAGTTGCTGCACACGTTCACCTGTCTTTTGAGCCAGAGGACACCGGACACGGAGGTGCACTGCAGTTTAGGGCCAAATCCCACGTCTCTTTATGTTTCTCTCTGACCTGGGTACCACCACCCTGACTCTGCCCTTGCTGGCTAGGTGGCTTTGGGTAAGTTACTTCCCCTCTTAACCTCCACGTGTCTCAGTTTCCTGGTCTGTAAACAGGGCATGTCAACCTTAAAAATACTTACCTCCCAGTGTTGCAGTGACTAGTCAATGACTCAAAAAAAAATTCTATCTGTAGGGAAAGAGCTAAAAACAATGCCAGGCCTATAGTAAGCCTCCTGACATGTGAGCTTCTATTCCTATGTCTCTTTACTTCTGCTTTCTGCTTGCGCCCCTCATCCTCCCCTCCTGTTTGCCACGACTTCTCTCTTCCTGCCCCCAGTATACCTTCACCTCGCCCTCTCCCTTTCCCTCCCCACCGCCCCTTTCCTCAGACTCTCCAAAAACACTGTTTACCATCTCCTCATGATGGAGCTCAGAACATATTAATACATCGGCCTTTTGTTCAATCAATAATGAATATTAGTGGAAGAGAAAAATCCACACGATAAAACAGGCCACGTGAGAACTCCATGAGAAATAAAGTCTTACCGATGACAATTTGACCTAGTAACCGTTTCATAGCGTTCCCAGATTCACCCGTGACCGTCTGATGCAGGAGAAGTGGATTCAGTAGAAGAGCAAGAAAAGGAGCCACGTGATGAGGTTCTTTGGCCTTTAAATTTCACTCTTTGACATGATCATGCAAATTCACCGACTCGTGTTCTATCCTTATCCAGTGACCACTTACTTTTCCAACCATCGTACAAGACGTACAAACGGGTCATTTGGTCTAATTTCCTAGAGAAGTTTCCACTCGGACTTCATAATCACCCATAAGGAGAGCTGAATACCCCCTATGCTGAGAAACATACGCCCTCCCCTGTGCCCCCGCCCCCGACTCGATTCTGGAGTCCCTGAGGAGCTGGCGTGATCGTGCCAAGTCTCTCCAGTGAGTCAGAGGTAGCCTCGACACCATCTGTCCGGAACACACTTCAGGGAGATGTGGGAAGGACAACAGGAACAGCAGCTAGAAATGACTGACAGCTCTCCACATGCCAGGCGCTGTCCTGACAACTTTCCTTGTCTTAACATAGAAGGTGCTCTAAACGGCCCCAAGCAGCAGCTACATTTACCACTAACTAGCGTTTCCATGTTGCTACAGGAAACGAGGTTCACGGACGTTAGGGAATGTGCTCAGTGTCGCCCAGCTGTAAGCGGTGGAGGCACAGGTCTGAAGGCGCTGTGGAAAACTCACCCTGCTGTGTATTTGTTCAATCAATGGTAAGCTCCAATGGCCACTGCAAAATATTTAGAATAACGGCTAACCCAGACCAGACTGGTTTCATAGCATGGAACCGCGCAGGAAACAGAAATGTGATTTCAACAGCAATCACGTAGATGGAAGCTCGACAGGATTGGATTCAGGAGACTTTCTGCAAACAGTACTCTCAGAGCCTCCTTAGAACAGCAGACAGCACATCAGTCTCCTAGCCAAAGGCATTGGGTTTGTGCACCAGAGAAGGCACCAAAGTGGTGTCGCTTCCGCACCCTCACAGTGGAGAGAGAAGCCTGGCGGCAGGAAAAACAGGACCATTCCCCTGCTCCAGTAGTTCCCAGACAAGCTGTCCACATGAGTCAGAACCCAGGAACTTTGAAAAAATGCACATGCTGGGGCGCCTGGGTGGCTCAGATGGTTAAGCGTCTGCCTTCAGCTCAAGTCATGATCCCAGGATCCTGGGATCGGGCCCCACATCGGGCTCCTGGCTCAGCGGGGAGTCTGCTTCTCCCTCTCCCTCTGTCTCTCCCCCTGCTCATGCTCTCTATCTCTGTCTCAAATGAATAAATAAAATCTTTTTAAACAAATGCACACACTCTGATCCACACCCAGTGAATCTCATTTAGTGTGGCCACAACGGTGCCCTAGACTGTGATTTTTAACTCTGCCTAGGAAACACTCAAGAACTTTATTAAGCCCCTTTGGGAGCGAGCCTGTCTCCAAGGTAGTGACTTTCTTGACAGACACGCACATGAGAAGACCAGCCTGAAAGCAGGCAAGAAGACGGAACATAATGAACACGGCGTGAGAGGCAAAGCAAGGGCAGGGCAGTGCATTTTCTGAGAAGACATCATGACCCCGCTGGCCTTTCTTCCTGAAGGCTTCCGTCTATCTCAAAACCATTTTCTTTGGGGCGCCTGGGTGGCTCAGTCATTGGGTGTCTGCCTTTGGCTCAGGTCATGATCCCAGGATCCTGGGATCGAGCCCCGCATCAGGCTCCCTGCTCGGCGGGAGGCCTGCTTCTCCGTCTCCCACTCCCCCTGCTTGTGTTCCCTCTCTCGCTGTGTCTCTCTCTGTCAGATAAATAAATAAAATCTTAAGAAAACAAAAAACAAAAAACCATTTTCTTCAAGGCCAGTGGATGGGGATGGTGACAGGAGATGACATTTAGATCCCACGATGGCATGGGCTTTTCTCAAGGACCATGTAACCCATATGATGTGAGGTTACGCGATCTATTATCCCCACCTCCTCTCAGCCTTCGGTTCATTCTCGCACCCACACTCCATTCCACATCAGCCAGGAGCAACCAGAACTTGGGACCAATGTCTTCCCTTCCCCTGCCAGAAACCTGCCCCTGACCTTAGAAGATCGTCTCCCTCTTCTTCTTGTAGCTGTCCGTCTGTGATCTCATCTGCTGGCCCAAACAGGACAGTAGCTTCAAGCCCAAGCCCTAGCCCAGCCCCCACCCCCCCACCCCCACCCCCCGCCCCGCTGTCTGCACGTGGAAAGGCTTCTCATCAATGAGGAGAAGCCCAGGTCCAGGAGCTAAGAGCCATGA
>NW_027397370.1:0-38268 GCF_003265705.2 Callorhinus ursinus | reverse complement strand
GTCTGTTTTTGTGCCAGTACCATACTGTCTTGATGATGACAGCTTTGTAATAGAGCTGGAAGTCCGGAATTGTGATGCCGCCAGCTTTGCTTTTCTTTTTCAATATTCCTCCGGCTATTCGGGGTCTTTTCTGGTCCCATACAAATTTTAGGATTATTTCTTCCATTTCTTTGAAAAAAGTGGATAGTATTTTGATGGGGATTGCATTGAATGTGTAGATTGCTCTAGGTAGCATTGACATCTTCACAATATTTGTTCTTCCAATCCATGAGCATGGAACTTTTTTCCCTTTCTTTGTGTCTTCTTCAATTTCTTTCCTGAGTATTTTATAGTTTTCTGAGTACAGATCCTTTGCCTCTTTGGTTAAATTTATTCCTAGGTATCCTATGGTTTTGGGTGCAACTGTGAATGGGATCGACTCCTTGATTTGTCATATTGTGTGTCATATTGTACATAATATATGTACACAATAAGGGTTGATATGATGAATGGATGGAATATGACTGTAAAGATGAAAATTATAAAAAAATTTATAAAAGGCATTGATAAGATAAGAAGGTTGAAAAAAGAAAGAAGAGGATTTAAAAAAAGAAAGAAAGAAAAAAGGGGGAGAGAATGTGATCAGGCAGGAGACTAGAACAAAGCCATACACTAGAGATTTAGGGTATATTTTGATATGTTAGAAGAAACTGTATCTCAAAATTTTAAAGAGAGAACAATTTATATATATATATATATATATATATATATGCCAAAAATAAGGGTAACTACTATGAAGGGATAGAATATGACTCTAAAAATGAAAAATAAAAATGTGTTTTTAAAAAAGGGATTGCTAAGATGTTGGTTGAAAAGGGAAAAAGAAAAATTCAAAAAAAAAAGACAGTTAAAAAAATTAAATTTGAAAGACTAAAAAATCATGGTAAAAAAGCCCTGAATTCTATGTTCAGTATTCCCCTAGCACTGGAGTTCTGCCGTTCTCATTGATCGGTAAACTTGGTCTTGGCTGGCTGTCCGTGCTGAACTTCTGGGGGAGGGGCCTGTTGCTGTGGTTCCCAGATGTCTTTGCGGGAGGTGGAATTGCCGCACCCTTGTCCATCCGGGTTAAGTCATCTGCTCGGGTTTGCTCTCGGGAGCTTTTGTTCCCTGCAAGCCTTCCGTACAGCTTTGGAGGACGAGAGCAAAAATGGCGGCCTCCCAATCTCCACCTGGGAGGAGCTGAGAACTTGGGGCCCTGCTCCCCAGTGCGCCCCCAGGGAAAAGCAGTCAATCACTCCGTGCTCACCCAGCCTGTGACCAAGTGTTTCTATCTCTGGCACCCGACCCAGTGTGGAGTCTCCAAATCCAGCAGATCTCTGTGGTGCACACCTGTGCCACTACTCCTGGGGGAGGAAGGGGAGTCTCCCTGGATCTGCCGCTTACTGGGCCCCTGCTGGAGGAGCAGTGACCCGACTGTGCCGCGGATCACAGTCCACGTAATCATGGCAACCCCGAGCTGAGAGCCCGCGCCTCGGCTCCATCTCTGCAGTCGGCTTCCCTGCTCCGATACCTGGGAGCTCTGACGCACTCAGGCACCCCCGGTCTTTCTGTGACCCCGAGGGTCCCGAGACCACACTGTCCTGCGAGGGTTCCAGCCCCCGCTTAGCCACTGGAGCGATGTCCCTCAGCGGAGCTGACTTCTAAAAGTTCCGATTTTGTGCTCCGTGGCTCTATCACTTGCCAGAAGCGGCCGACGGAGGCCTCCTCCCCCGCCGTCTGTCCTCCCGAATATCGCCTCGGATTCACTTCTCTGCACGTCCTACCTTCCAGAAAGTGGTCGCTTTTCTGTTCAGAGAGTTGTTGCTATTCTTTTCTTCGATCTCCTGTTGAGTTCATAGGTGTTCAGAATGGTTTGATCCCTATCCAGCTGAATTCCTGAGACTAGACGAAATCCAGGTCTCCTACTCCTCCACCATCTTGCTCTGCCCCTACAGTTCTTACTTCTAAGATAATACTTCTAGTCAGAGTATTTTTTCCTATTACTTAAACAGAAAAAAGAGGAAATTATTCTTCCAAAAATAAGAGGTCTAACTATCTGAATTTGGGGCTCCTGTGTAGGTTATACCTCTTGCCTGAACATGGGAGTGCAGAAGCCCAGAAAGTAACAATAAATGCAGAAAACAGATCATTTTCTTCATGATGGGATATGCCCAGACTTCAAGTCTGTAGCAAATTTGTATTGGGTGAGATTTTCTCTTTACCTGTCCTCAAAGGGACTTAACTGAGTGCCTGATCCTCAGAGACCTCAATATAGTCTCAGGCTTGCTCAGCCATGGCCTGGGGGATGGGGGCAGGCTGCACTGACAGTGGGTGAGGTGTCACTGAGACAGAAACAGTGACACTGGGCTGCAGTTTCAACTTCCCAGAAGACCAAGTCTGAATTAGAGGAAATGTCTCTATCTGCTTGTCTATGAGAGCTATTAGGAGCATGACCTAGTCTATCAACTCCACCCAGGACATTTGAGGATCTTTTGACATTCCTCACCTTAAGAGGTAGGCTCCATGTCCTAGCCCCTTGGAACTGGGCATATTTATGAGTGCATGACTAAAGAATATATTGAAAAGTTCCACACGACAGGTTCTGAGTCAGGTCTTAATACACTGGGAGCTTCTACTTTGTTTCTTGGAACATTTTTTCAGGAGGAAACCAGAAGTCATACAAAAAGCACAACTACCCTAGATCCCCAGAAAACCCAAACCAGCCATGTGGAGGGGTTGTATGAAGGCCACACTGCCTGGAAACCCCTAGTGTTGCAGTCATCCCAACCCCATGCCAAACACATGAAGCAGCAAATAGCCCCACCCTGATCCCTGCTGCTACCTGAGAGACTCCAGTAAGAACTGCCACATTCATACCCATTAGGATGGCTACTATAAGAGAGAGAGACAGAGAGAGAAAGGAAGGAAGGAAGGAAGGAAGGAAGAGAAAAAAAGAAAGAGAAAGAAAAAAGGAAAGAGAAAGAAAAAGAAAGAAAGAAAGAAAGAAAGAAAGAAAGAAAGAAAGAAAGAAAGAAAGAAAGAAAAAGAAAGAAAAAGTAACAGAAGAAAGAAAGAAAGAAAGAAAGAAAGAAAGAAAGAAAGAAAGAAAGAAAGAAAGAAAGAAAAAAGAAAAATGAATTAAGGAAGGAAGGAGGAAGGGAAGGAAGGAAAGAAGGGAAGGAAGAAAGGAAAACAAAATTTTTTTAAACTGAAAATAGCAAGGGTTGGCAAGGATGTGGAGAAATTAGAACCATGGTGCACTGCTGGTGGGAATGTAAAAGGGTGCAGCTGCTGTGCAAAATAGCATGGTGAGTCCTCCAAAAAATTAAACATAGAATTACCATATGAGCCAGTAATTCCACTTCTAGGTATTACCCAAAAGAATTGAAAGCAGGGACTCCAGTAGATAACTGTACACCAATATGCACAGCAAAATTATTTACAATAGCCAAAAGGTGGAAACAACCCAAATGCCTATCAAAAGATGAATGGAGAGACAAAAGGAGGTATATTCATACAGTGGAATATTATTCAGCCTTAAAAAGGAAGGAAATTCTGACACCTGGGACAACATGAATGAACCTTAAAGACATTCCCTTGAAGACGAAGGGAAATAATCCAGTCACTAAAGGACAAATACTGAGTGATTCCACTTATGGGGGTCACAAGGGGCTTAGAGGAGGGGGAATAGGGAGCTGTTGCTTAATGGGGACAGAGTTTCAGTTTGGAAAGATGAAAAAGCTCTGGAGATGGATGCTAGTGATGGTCACACAGCAGTGTGAATGTACCTAATGCCACCAAACTATACACTTGAGAATGACTAAAATGGTAAGTTTTATGTCAGGCACATTTTACCAGAATAAAAAAAAGGAAACCGCCCCAGAACTGTGAGAGTTGATTAATCATTGTTTTAATCTACTAAATTTTGTAAGAAGATAGAATTGTTGCTGTTCTATAGATCAAGCATAGACTGACCATCCATTTCGTTCCTAAGGATACTGTGACCCATTAACCACCCTCAAATATACTGTGGTTCAAAACACTCTGATTACTACTTAGTCCCAACTAGTCACAAAAGTCATCTGCTCAGCAGGCCTTTGGGAGGTTACATACTGCCACTGAGCCTCAGTCTCCCTGGGGTTTCATGCTCCTCCCTGGGGTTCTGCCCTCCTCTCTGAAATCAGAGAACATGTGTCAGTGGCAGCATTTCCCACCAATCCTGGCCCCAGGGGACAGTAAATACAGAGCACTTCAAGGATATTGCTGCCTCCCTCACCCACACATTCCTCAATATCTTAGTGAAGGGCTGCCCTCTGGATCCCCAGGGGGATGCAGCAAGGGGGTGCAAGTCAACATAGTAAGCCTCTTCTAGCATTTCTATCTCCCTCTCCATTAGGTTCCTCCCTCTCACGATGCCAGGAAAGTATTTGGCATCTTGGCCTTCCTGACAGTTGGTCAATCAAGCAAACGGCTGCTGAACTTCCGCCTGATAATCCAAACCACACATCCCATCCACACCCAGTGTTGGCTCCAGAGACCAGGATGGCAGGCAGGCCAAACTTTCACCTGTGTCTCTATGCCTACCTCTCTGTAGAAAAGGAAATAAATGGAAAGAAAATTGAGGGCTTTTCTGCCTTACACAAGATAAAACTTCTTTGCAGAATATACAACTTGATCTTCTGGGAGAGGACTGAATCTTAAAGTAAATATGAAGGTGTTGACACATTTCTGTGTTTTAAAAAGGCTTGATCACTGTTTTTTGAAAGACAAGAACATAATGTGGAAGAAGACTGACAAAGGTTAATTTTCTTTGCACCTAACTGTGCTGCATTTTCACTGATCCACAGACACCCAGAATATATAGAACTAAGAATTAAAACCTCAAGGGGATTTTTCCTCACCCCTCATTTCTTAAGAGTTATTATTTCTCATGTGCCAACTTCTTTTAATTATTAATCTCATTAATATCAGTCATTTTTAGCATACAATGGAAATAATCAAAATAAAATCTAAAAATGTGTGTCAGACAATAAACTATTAAAAGGAGAAAGATAGGAAGTAAAGAAAAGAAAACAAGGGAAGGAAATAGAAAAGAAGACAGGCCAAATCAAAATGAGTTTTTAGATATGAGCAAATAATATATCATGAAGCATCTTCCTTCCACAGGGAGGAAAACACACTTAATAGAAATTTTCTCATCAGTTTTCCCAACCACCATGGTGCAGCTCTTCTAATGAATAAGAAATGGGGAAAGAGAGAGAGAGAGAGAAACCAAGAAACAGATTCTTAACTATAGAGAACAAATTGATGGTTACCAGAGGGGAGAGGGGCTGGGGGGCTGGGTGAAATAAGTAATGGGAATAAAGAGTGCACTTCTTGTGATGAGAGCACTGTGTGATGCATGGAATTGTTGAATCACTGTATTTTATACCTGAAACTAACGTAACACTGTTTGTTAACTATACTGGAATTAAAATAAAATTAAAAAGAAATGGAAAAAGCAAAAATAAAACCAAAAACTGCACAGGGTCTAATATTTGGCACTCCACTAAGCATTCATTTCCTTAGATGTGAATCAGCCCCAGAGTATATGTATCTAAAGGATTGTCCTTTTTAAAAACATATTTGTAGGGGCGCCTGGGTAGCTCAGTCATTAAGCGTCTGCCTTCAGCTCAGGTCATGATCTCAGGGTCCTGGGATCGAGCCCCACATCGAAGCCTGCTTCTTGCTCTCCCACTCCCCCTACTTGTGTTCCCTCTCTCGTTGTGTCTCTCTCTGCCAAATAAATAAATAAAATCTTAAAAAATATATAAATAAAAATAAAAAACATACTTGTATAGTTTTTATACAAAATACATGAAATAATGCAGATAATTTGAAAACTAAAGAAAAGGAAAACATTAACCCAATTGCAACCTCTAACAAAACCACTGTTAGCTTTTTAAAAACAGCTATTATTATTGTTATTATTATTCCCTATGTTCTTAAATTCCAATGTCTGTTCTTGGCACATTCCCTTGCTTTCTTTTATTACAACTTATATTTCTCTTATTATTTCTATACATATCTGAGAAACTGAAATGCAAAATAATTATCATAATGCTGCAGTTCACAGGTAAGACAAAATTAATTAAATTAAATTAAATTAAAAAGAGGAGACTTCTGGGGAAGATGGCAGAATAAGAAGACCCTGAGTTCACTTCCTCTCACAGATACAACTAGATAACACTCACATCAGTATAAATAACCCTGAAAATTACCTGAAGATTGGCACAAAAAACTCCACAACTGAATGTAGAGAAGAGGCCACATCGAAGAGGGCAGGAAGGACAAAGATGCAGTCGGGAGCTAAATGGACCTGCACGACTGTCCCAGGGAAGGAGGAACACTGTGGGTATGGAGAGAGGAGAAAAACAGACCCTCACACCAGGGAGCCCACACAAGGAATATGAATCCCCATAACATTTGACTTTGAAAATCAGCGGGGACAAATTTCACAAGTTTTTGCAACCAGGGGAACTTAAAATTTGGAATTTTAAAAATCAACAGGTTCCACTCTGGGATAGTTGGGAGGGTGAGGGGAAACTGAGTCCCCACCCTTAGAGAGACAGCACAACAAACAGCTTATGGAGATAGAGCGTAGAAACAGCAGTTTGAAAAATGCCTGGGGCATACAGGAGGAAGAGTTATTTATTAATATCAGAGCATGTCAGGAGAGACAGGGATTGTTGGGAGACTCGTCCAGGAACAAAGAAAGTGGCAGATGCCATTTCCCTTCCCTGCCCCCTAGCATCAACACACAGCCGCCTGCAGGAACCAGTGCAGCATAGACACTAGCTACCTAACTTGCTAACAGTACACCTCCAGCCCCTACGCACTTTGTGGATCCGCCCCCTCCAATAGGTCCTTGGCCAGAACCCATCCGAAATGGTGTCACAAGCTTGGCAGTGCACAAGTAACCCCACTAGGAGCCAGCACCATGCCAAAGTAACTCCTGCCCTGCGGAGAGGGAAAGATAACCACACAAACCAGTAAGACTGCAGTGGGCTGGGGGCAGACAGTGGTCTGACTGCAGGCCCCACCCAACAGTGCGGTGGTATGTTGGGTGTATGTCAATTATATCATAATAAAGGACAGATATTAAAAAATCACCTTTGGGAGCGCCTGGGTGGCTCTGTCGGCAGTTGGTTAAGCATCTGCCTTCAGCTCAGGTCATGATCTCGGGGTCCTGGGATCGAGCCCTGCATTGGGCTCCCTGCTCAGCGGAGAGTCTGCTTCTCGCTCTCCCTCTGCCCCTCCTCCTCACTTGTGCTCTCTCTGTCTCAAATAAATAAATAAAATCTTTTTAAAAAATTATCTGTTTAGCTTCACAGTTGTCAATGTGACAAGTTAAATTTCATTATTAACTTGAAGCAGTGATGTGACTTCTGTGTTTGAGCTGGATAACTGTCTTTTTCCTTAAATGTTTCTTAATATCTTCCTTAAGACAATTTGAGCCAATTAAATTTTATCTGGGGATCAAATTAAAATTCTGAGTTGCTTTAAGTTTGCCAGCCTAGAAAGCCACTGTTAGGGGCAGAGACAGGTTCAGGCCAGTTCACACTGAGAGAATACTGCCCCCCCATGTGACCTGAGTTAAGTGTGGACACAAATTGTAAATAAAAACACCTTCTCTTAAACCTATTTTTGTAATAGTTGTTTTTACTGAAACGCTTTGATTTACTGTTTTCTTTTTTTAATCGTGGATTGATTATCCCATAGGGTTAATTATTACTGAAGAGACTGATTGTTTATCTTGTTGAACTTCCCCTATTTAAAAAGGCCATGGCTGGACCCTCCCTACTGAAAGCCGAGTAAGATGCACATTAGTAATTTGGGGGCATCTGCTAGATGTGTGCTGTGGGTGTTGTTGCAAAGTTATCTATAAATCTTATTTTTGTAAATACAATTATATATAATAACATATTAAGGGAGCTTGATATTTTAAAGGAGTTGTTCAATGAAAATTTCAACAATACTCTTGTTATATAAATACTGTTAATTGTTTTGCTTTTGAAGGTTGGATTTTTCAAGATATCAGATTTTCATAAATCAGGCACATCCACAAATGTTGTAAAAACTGATTTCAGAATCACCAGGAAAAACAAAACAAAACAGAGAAGCAACATCTACAACACAAGAAACCAAAGACTCTAAACAAGTAATGAAAATCTCTAATCTCTGTGCCCAAGTAGATTCTTTGTTAAGTACTGGGGAGGAGATGGGATGAGTCACAGGTAAAAAGACAGGGTTTTCTAAGATATTTTGATCTGGGGTAGCAATAGCATGTGGATAATTACATAATAAAAGATTTCATAAAGTCCTTGAGTAGTTCAAATTCTTTTAACTTTTAATAATGACCATTGCAGGATGATTTTTTAAAAAAGAATGTATATATTATATTGAAATATACATTATTTTTTCTTCTCCAGGTATCTGTGGGCTTCAACCCTACTAATCTACTAATCTCATGTCTTCAATGCTCACTTGTCACCAGGATCTCAACTAAGAACATATATCATGTGGTTCAATTGTCATAACCTTTCTAAAAGTGTTTGTGCAAGACATTTACACATTGCTTCTTCATAATTACAGCCTAAACTTTTTATGATTAAAAGTAACCACAGCACTTTTGAAGATCTCATGAAATCAAAAGGAAGTTTGTGATTGCATTTAGCTTGCACTTACTTCATACTCACAATCTAATCATTCTCAAATACAGTAAACTCTAGATTATGTGATTAAATACTTCCGCCTTGGTGTTTCCAACCTTTGTATTGACTTAACTAACATTTGGAATGGTTGCCTTGGTGAGGAGGCATAGCAGGAACTAGATTTATAGTTCTACTGCCTGGATCAAATTTTATCAGCCACTCTTCGCATATACTGAAAACTAAAAATGAAAAATTACAGATTGGAAAATTTATGTCCACATTAACACCTTCACAAGGATGTGTAAGGCAGCTTATTGATAATTGCCAAGATATGAAGCAACCAAGATATCCTTCAGTAGGTGAATGGACAAATAAACTGTGGTACATCTAGACAATGGAGTACTATTCAACACTAAAAGGAAATGAGCTATCAAACCAGGAAAAGACATGGGAGAAACTTAAATGCATATTATCAAGTAAAAGACGCCAATCTGAAAATCTATCCTAACTCTAATCACATTCTGGACAAGGTAAAACTATGGAGACAATAAAAAAATCAGTGATTGCCAGGGATAGGTAGGAGAGAGAGATAAATAGAGCACAGAGAACTTTTACAGTATGATACTACAATGGTAGAAACATGCCACTATACATTTATCATAGAATATACAACACCAAGAGTATATGTAATGTAACTATGGACTTCGGGTGATAATGATGTGTCCATGCAGATTCATCAATTGTAACAAATGTCCCCCTCTGGTGGGGGATGTTGATAGTGGTGAGACTGCGCATGTGTGAGGCAGGGCGTATATGGGAAGTCTACATTCTGCTCAGTTTTGTTGGGAATTTAAAGCTGCCTTAAAAAGTAAAATATTTTTTTAATTGTAGTTTGGGGCGCCTGGGTGGCTTAGTCGGTTAAGCATCTGATTCTTGGTTTCAGCTCAGGTCATGATCTCAGGGTCATGAGATGGAGTCCCATGTCAGCCTGGAGCTCAGCGGCGTCTGCTTGAGATTCTCTCCCTCTGCCCCTCCCCTGTGTGTGCTCTCTTTCTCTCTCTCTCAAATAAATAAATAAAATCTTTGTAAAAATTGTAGCCTACATCATCACAGTAAATCTAGTTTTCTTCGCAACCAAAACTTTACAAGGGATTTAAGTCACTTTCTCCCTTCGTGTCTCAGTCCTCCAGTGCCAGTGAGCAGAACTGACACAAGCCGATTTCCCCTCTCCTATGCTTCCCTGCTTCCTAATGAGCAAGCAATGGCTCGCTTGAATAATAGAAAATTAGCTATATGTGCTCTCTTTCTTATTAGTCAGCTCAGTATCATTTCTTAAATCCTCCTTTGCTTTTTTATTCTGATTATCAAGGCTTAAAAAATTAGAAACTTGGGATTTTAAGAGCAGACCCTGGAACAAATGCCTTTTTTTAATGCAGCAATGATATATGCTAGCCACTGGAAGGCACTATACTCATAAATCAAAGGCTCCAGACTTTTCTATAGCTCCATCTGCTAAAAAAGGACAAGTACTCAGGGTAGTTTGGATTACTAAATATCTCAGGTGTCATCTAATGTAGGAATAAAGCTACCATTGGAGCTCTGAAACTGAAATTCAGAAATATATTTATTTTTTAAAATATATATATGCTGCAAGTATGTAATTATTGTATTTCATATTTTTAATTCATATTTTGCTAAATATATATATAACATGAAAGCTACCATTTTAGTATATTTTAAGTGTACAGTTCAGGGGCATTAAGTACATTCATAAAGCTGTAAGCCACTATTTCCAAAATTTTTCATCATCCCAAACAGAAATTGTACTGTAATATTAACTCATAAAGTACATTGACTATAAAGCATCATATAGATACTGTCTCATTTAAGCCTCACAGGAGCCCCACGAAGTAGGTATTTTTATTTTTATTCTATTGATAAAGTTGAAGATAAGGGAGATCTAACAAATTGCTCTAAATCTAGTAAGTAGTAGAATCATGATTCAAACTTAGGCACATCTACACAACTCTTTGAGCAAGTGAGATTTTTAGGTCAGTGGACAATTATAGAAGCCTGATCATAACTTAAATTGTGTTTCCTTGTGATCGTTAAAATTTATCTTTCTATAATAAGATGCCAAACTGTAGAAACTCTGATCTTACACACTCTGATCAGGTTGAAATTATTAAGATTCCTGACTTTCAAAACATTACCACTTACAGATTCTATTAATAATAGCTCCAGAGAGTAATTAAGGGTTGTACTAGATTAACCCTTGAAGAGCAAGAAGGGGATAGTGGAAAAGCCGTCAAATGTAGAACGCTGCTAATTAGGGTTTCACAAAAGGAGAACAAATTGTTTTCGAATTAGAATGTAGGTCATTAAGATTAAAATTTTTTTTAAGATTTTATTCATTTATTTGACAGAAAGCGAGAGAGCACAGCAGGGGGAGGGGCAGAGGGAGAGGGAGAAGCACCTTTGCCTTTGCTCCTTTCTTTCCCTGCAGTACTCGTCCCTCTCCTCTTTGGCCAACTAAGGGTTATTGACCTTCAGATTTCAACTCAATTGTCACATCCTTCTGGAAAGCCTTCCTGGACATCTCCCGCCAGGTTATGACAGCCCGCCTCCTACCACAGCCTTGCTTTCTCCCCTCCTTGGGGGAGCGGACCATTCTGCCCAACGGCTCCACCCATCTAAAGGAGTGGCTTGTTCTCCTGCCCCACAGATCGAACGCTGCACCTGCCCTTGCCCAACCAAATACAACAACAGTGGTGAGTTCTTTAGTTCTGAGCTGAAGCCTTAAATTGACCTGGAAACATCTGCTTTTGCACGAGGGGATGCCAACCACCACATGAGAAGTTGGATCCACGGAGACGCCCCCCTCCCCCCGCCCGCAAGGCCACATGGAGGAGAGACTAAAGGCCCCGGCTGACAGTTAGCTGTTTCACAGTATAGATGGTTCTGGTTCCATAGTTGTTTTTTCTTAACTATTCCACTATTGGTGGACATTTAAACCATTTTTCTGTTATAAATGTTGCAATAAAGATAACTTCACATGCCTCTTAATGCACATATGTAAGTGCTTCTCTAGGGTAGATACTGAGGAGGGATAGCACTAAATCACAGTGAATATGCACTTCACTGGATATGCATAGAAACTGCCACATTGTTTTCCAAAATACCTTCACCAATCCTAGTAGATAGTCTTACAACATAGCCAACTTTGATTTTATCAAACTTCAAAAATATTGCCATTTTATTTTTTTTAAGATTTTATTTATTTATTTATTTGACAGAGATATAGAGAGAGCCAGAAAGCACAAGCGGGGGGAGGGGGTCAGGGGGAAACAGAGGGAGAAGGAGCTCGATCCCAGGACCCTGGGATCAGGACCTGAGCGGAAGGCAGACGCTTAACGACTGAACCACCCAGGCGCCTGCAAAAATACTGCCGTTTTAAGAGATTTAAAATGGTACACCATTATTTAATTTGTATTTTCCTAGTTGTGAATGAGGATGGGCACCTTTTTATATGTTTATTAGCTATATATACATCTATTTCTCCTTTTATAAATTTCCTGTTCTTATCCTTTGCCCATTTTTTAAACTAGGTTGCTTCTTTTTCTTATTGATTTCCAGGAAAGTTTTATGTATTCTAAATATTACCCTTTTATTACACATGCTACAAATATTTTTACCTGTCTATTGCTACATTACAATTCGTTAAGAATGCCTTTTTTATTAAAAAAAAAAAAGGTTTTAAATCTTGGGGGAAAAAATGAGACAAAATCAGAGAGGAAGACAAACCATAAGAGATTCTTAACTACAGGGAACAAACTGAGGGTTGCTGGAGGGGAGGTGTGTGGGGGGATGGGGTAACTGGGTGATGGACATTAAGGAGGGCACATGATGTGACGAGCCCTGGGTGTTATATGCAACTGATGAATCACTGAAGTCTACCTCTGAAACTAATAATACATTATATGTTAATTAAAAAATTTAAAAAATAGAACTATCCTACAATCCAGTAATTGCACTACTGGGTATTTACCCCCAAAATACAAAAACACTAATTCAAAGGGATACATGCATCCCTATGTTTATAACAGCATTATTTATGATAGCCAAATTATGGAAGCAGGCCAAGTATCTATCAATAGATGAATGGATAAAGATGTGATGATGGTTGCTGGCTTTGAAGATGGAAAAAGGGAGTCAGGAGTCAAGGAATGTGGGGGCATCTAGAAGCTGGAAGTGGACTTCAGCTGGCAACCAGCAAGGAATGGGCACTGCAGTCTTATAACCATGAAGAACTGAATTTCACCAATAACTTGAATGAGCATGAAACCAGTTCTCTCCCAGATCCTCCAGAAAGGAATGCAGCTCTGTTAACACCTTGATTTTAGCCCATGGGTGAGACCCATGTCAGACTTGTCATCTAGAGACTTGCAAGAAAATAGGTTTGTATTGTGTGAGGTGCTAAGATTGTGATGCTTTATCACAGTGGCCATAGAATCTAAGCCAGCAAGGGAGGACAGGAAGAATGTGGAAGGGGGCCTGAGAGGAGCTGCTGAGATGCTCTATTTCTTGATTCAGTTATGTGAATATGCTTACTTTGTGGAAATTCACTAGCTGAACACTTATAATCTGGGCAAGTTTTTGCACATAGGTTATAACACAGTAAAAAAAATCTACATTAAAACAAGCCAATGTAAGGGTTTGTTATTGAGATTAATGCTATAGGTCATGAGGGAGTCATTAATCTTCGGGCCTCTGAGAAATACAAAGTTCCTCCCAGAATTGCTCACTGGACAGGCAGTAGGTAGCCTCCCGCTCCCTTTGTTAGAAGTTTGCCTCTGTGGGCATTGATTCCCTCAAACTTGTGGGATGTGTTGGCTAAGAAGGATCCTTAGGAACAAAGGAATATTTTGGGGAGAACTCTGGAAGATACTCTGAATGCATTTGAGCTGTCAACTTCCACAGTGCCCACCCCAGATGCAGCTGAAATCTGAGGTAAGCCAAGGGGATATGGTGTGGCTACCAGAGACCTTTGTAAAACAGGCCAATCCTACCCATAAATGTGCAGAAAATCCTGAACAAAGTATTAGTAAACTGAATCTAGTGACACATGAAAAAGATTAATATACCATGTCCTAATTGTATTTGGTCCAGAAATCCATGCATAGCTTAATATTTAAAATCAATCAATATAACTTATGCCATCAACAGAATAAAGAATAAAAATCAAATGACCATCTCCATAGATTCGTGAAAAAATACTTGATAAAATTCAATATCTATTCATAAATTTTTATTTAACAGTTTATTATGATTTACAGGTGTCGTTTAAAAAAATCAGTCCATTAAACCATGTAGAAATAAGTATGCAAGAAGTCTGCAAAACAAAACATATGTGTTTAAGTAGAGGGATTATCTGAAATTCCAGATTTTTTTAGGCACTTCATTATTTTGCTATGGCAGCCAAGTAATCCTTAACTTCAGTCGGAGTAAGCATCCTGAATACGGCTTCATTGCAGATTCCAACCTCTATGTTATCTTCTGTCATTTGCCCTTCAAAGCTTTCTTTTAGGGTTAATATGGCTGTATGAATGGCATCTTTAAGCCCCAGGTCTTCATAATGTCTTTTCTTGAGGAAAGTTTTCCCATTCACATAGTTCTTTCCCATTGCTGTGGCTTTCTAGAAAGAAAGCTCCAGGTGGATCTGACTGAAATAAACACAGTCGCCTCTCATTCTAACCACAGATTAGTAAAGAAACTCCAAATGGACAAACATCACATGAATGAGTGTATTCTTGCATCACAAAAGCTACTGTCTGTACCAGCTGAGCTGTGGGAATGGGTTCTTGGTAAACGAGATAGTATTGCTGAACTGGTTTCTAAGCTCTGTGCTCAAGCTCTCTGTAACCTGGGCCCATGACGCACAATACACCAAGCCTATGTGATTGGTAATTGGTTCCACTTTCTGTACGGTACACTTCGCTCATCATATAGAGCGGATTTCTGTTTCTTCTCAGTTGCTAAAACCACACCATTTGCAGCTTTATTTTATTTTTTTAAGGTTTTATTTATTTATTTGACGGAGAGAGAGAGAATGACTCAAGGGTGCTCATTATCATTACTCCATTTAACATTGCATGGCGGGTCCTAGTTGATTTAATAAGTTGAGGAAGTTAATTAACAAGAATATTAAGTAATAATAATAATTACATATAGAGAGAGATACATAGAGAGACAAAGAGATGAAGAAAGATGGGGTACCTGGGTGGCTCAGTTGGTGAAGCGTCTGCCTCCAGTTTAGGTCATGATCCAGAGGTCCTGGGATTGATCGGGCTCCCTGCTCCATGGGGAGCCTGCTTTTCCCCTCTCCCTCTACCATTGCCCACCCTGCTTGTGGTCTCTGGCTCTCTCTATCTCTCTGTCAAATAAATAAATAAAATCTTTTAAAAAAAAGAAAGAGATGAAGGAAGAGAATCCAACTGAATCTATATATAATCTTTTGCAAGGTCACTGTATTTAAAGTCATCATGCAAGAATCAAATCTATACTTTGTTTACAACAGCAATGAGCACTGAAATAAAATTATACACACACATAAAGCCTATCATAACAGTCTTTTTAAAAAAAAACTTCAAATATCTAAAAATGAACCTAATAAAAATGTACAAAACCTCTACAAAAAAGGTATAAAACATAATTGAGAAGAATTTGAGAAGAGTTAGGGGCACCTGGGTGGCTCGGTTGGTTGAGCGTCTGACTTTTGATCTCAGCTCACGTCTTGATCTGAGAGTCATGAGTTCAAGCCCTACGTTGGGCTCCAGGTGGGGCCTACTTAAAAACAACAACAACAGTATATATTATTGAGAGGAATTAAAGAAAACTTAACAAATGGGGAGGGGAGGTAGTGTACTATATCCAGGATTTGAAAGAGTCAATATGATAAAGATAAAAACTATGTATAAGATCCACAGCTCTCTCAAGTAAATTTCTAAAATTCTAAAATTTACGGAAATATAAAAGACAAAGGTAGCTAAGAAAATATAGAAAGAGGAGGAGATAAAGGACTAACAATCTCTGGATCGCTATTTGTTATAAAGACATAACAAATATGACACTGTGGTATCAGTACAAGGATGGACAAATAAACTGATGGAAAGACTAGAGATTCCAGAAACAGACCCATCCTCTCATTGAACACTTGATCTATGATTGGAGGTACTGCAAAAAGTTGAGAAAGGACGACCTTTTCATTAAAGAGCTGTGGTTCAGACATCCAAATGGCCAACAGACACATGAAAAAGTGCTCAGCATCACTCGGCATCAGGGAAATCCAAATCAAAACCTCAATGAGATACCACCTCACACCAATCAGAATGGCTAAAATTAACAAGTCAGGAAACAACAGATGTTGGCAAGGATGCGGAGAAAAGGGAACCCTCCTACACTGTTGGTGGGAATGCAAGCTGGTGCAACCACTCTGGAAAACAGTAGGGAGGTTCCTCAAAAAGTTGAAAATAGAGCTACCCTATGACCCAGCAATTGCACTACTGGGTCTTTGCCCCAAAGATACATGTAGTGATCCAAAGGGGCACCTGCACCCCAACGTTTATAGCAGCAATGTCCATGAGAGCCAAACTATGGAAAGAGCCCAGATGTCCATCAGCAGATGAATGGATAAAGAAGATGTGGTATATATATATATACAATGGAATATTATGCAGCCATCAAAAAACGAAATCTTGCCATTTGCAATGACGTGGGTGGAACTAGAGGGTATTATGCTAAGCAAAATAAGTCAATCAGAGAAAGACAATTATCATATGATCTCACTGATACGTGGAATTTGAGAAACAAGGCAGAGGATCATAGGGGAAGAGAGGAAAAAATGAAACAAGATGAAACCAGAAAGAGAGACAAACCATAAGAGACTCTTAATCATAGGAAATAAACTGAGGGCTGCTGGAGTGGAGGGGGGTGGAAGGGATGGAGTAACTGGGTGATGGACATTGGGGAGGGCATGTAATGTAATGAGCACTGGGTATTACATAAAACTGATGAATCATAGACCTGTACCCCTGAAACAAATAATACATTTTATGTTAATTAATTGAATTTAAATGTTTTTAAAAAGTGAAAAAAAAGTTGTGGTTCAATTATGTACTAATAAGGGGGGGAATGAAACTTGATTCCTACTCAAATAATAGGCAAAAATATCATTCTTGGTGAATTACAGATTTAAATGTAAAAAAGTAAAACAATAAAGATTTTTAGAATAAAACATAGGGGAACATCGTCATGACTTTGGGCAGGAAATAATTTCTTAATGAATACAAATGGCACTAACCACTAAGGAAAACATTTACAAATTGGAGTAAATCAAAATTAGGAATATCTGAACATCAAAAGATAGTATTAAGAGAAATAAAAGACAAGATGAGAGAGAATATGTTTGAATTACATATTTAACAAAGGAAGACCCAAATGAAAAAGATAAGTAGAAAAATAGGCAAAATATTCACTTCACAATAGAGATATTGAAATGGCCAAGAAACATATGAAAAGGTACTTAATCTCAATTGTTATCAAAGAAATGCAAGTCAAAACCACTATAATTCCACTAAAAAAGACAAAGCCAGCGTTGGCAAGAATGTAGAAAAATTAAAATTCTCCTACACTATAAATGGTACAAACAGTTTGGACAAATGATTTGGAAGAATCTACAAAAGAAGAACATGGAGATTTCCTCAGACCCCAGGAATACAGCCTTAGATATGCCCAACAGAAATGCATGTGCCTGTGCACCAAGAGGTATACAGGAGTATCTGGGGCAGCAGTATTTGAAAGAGCTTAAAGCTGGAAACACCCGTAATGCCCATCAACAGATAATTCCGTTATCAGTGGAATGGGTACGTTAATTGGGGTGTATTCCAACAGCAATGCAAGTGAACTAATTTATAGCTGCAAAAAAATGAATTAATCTTATCAATATAATGCGGGGCTAAAAGAGAGTCGAAAAAGAGCATGCTGTGCATACACAGCTCAAAAACAGACAAAACTAACCTATGGTTTGAGAAGCCAGATTTGTGCTCTCCTATGGGAAAAATGATCCAGAGAGGGGCTTCTGGAGTACTAATAACGTTCTGTTTCTTGATCTGGGTGGTGGGTACAGGGTGTGGTGTGAGCCAATGTGTCATGCTCTACCCTTAGAATGTTTGCATTTTGGGCCTGCATATTTCCCTAATGACTTTTTTTTTTTTTAATCAAGTAAAAGAGAAATTGAAAGCTGAGACTGCCCTTGGCCCATTTGGGGATCTTTGGGCCACTAAACAAAAAGAGAATAAACCATGTTGATTGATGATGATTACCAGGTGGAAATTAGGCTACTGCAACCCAGTGAGAGTAGAGTACTATTCCTGAAAGCCAGTGCATTCACCGGGCGTTTCTTAGTACTCCCTAGCCCGTAGTACTGGTCAGTGGGAAACTGTAGCAACCCAGTAAAGATCAGACTACTAAAAAAGGCTTGGAAAAGAATGGGAATGATTTGGATTATACCACCAGGTAAAAACTCTGACCTCCTGAGGTGACGGCAAAGGTGATTTATGAGAATAGTGTACTAGGTGGTTTAAATTCATTTATTTTCTTCCCACTGCTGCACTGTAAACCTGGGGACTGTGCATCATTTTCCTAGGAAATACATCTTGTTCTCACGTTCTTATTGGTAGGTTTTGACTTAGCTAGAGAGGTCACTGACCCAGGCTCAATACTGACTTAAAATTTAAGTGATAAATTTAAGTTTATGAAGTTAAGTTTATAAAATTCAAGTGTATATAAAGTTAGGTTGAAAAGTTAAATTTGTGCTAATAAAAGCTTTTCTTTAGTATGAAAGGTCGTTATATTGAAATGAAGGCCCTAGATTTCATGCTGTTTAGTGTAAGTATGGGAGTGCAGTCATTTCCAACCATTTAAGGATTTTTTTTAATGTATGTGTGTGCATACCTGAGTGTTTACTTATAGATGACTGCCCCCACATGATGGTAGTGCTGCCTACCTTCACTGAAAAGAGTTTAAAAGGACAGAATTAAGTGTTGTTATTAAATAAATTTATATTTAATCACAAAAGGTATATTCTTTTGAAAAATGGAAACAGATGCATGTCAAGTCACAGGGAGACGCCCCTTAGATTCCTAGTGTCCACAGGCAGTAATCACTGCGGTAAGGTTGGAAGTGGGAAGTTTCAAGTGCCTTTCTGTCTATCCTTCTCTCTTGGTTGTCGCATTTTTAAATTCACATTTTCACATCGAAAAATAATAGTAAAATGTATCACCTCTTTGTTTCCTAAGAAAAAGATGATACAACACCTATGCTGGGGATGAGGAAGAGAATCTCAACCAGGAAAGTCATAGAATGTTCCAGAAAAATGTGAAACTGGCCTGTAAGTGGCAATTCTTACTGCCTTGGGAGCCAGTTGCTATATCAACTTCTTTTCTAAAATTGGACCCATCCTAAAGGAAAGGCTCCAGGAGGTGAGAGCTCATGTTCTCTTTCATAATTTTTCTGAAGCCATGACTTTCTTGAGAGACATACTGAAGGAGTTAAATTCACTAAAAGGCATCTCTCCTTCCTTGTAATCAGCCCTGCCCCTCCCCTTTCCAATTGGGTGGGCTGAGGCTGCAAGCAGCTGTGCATGCAGAACTCCTGTACCAACACAGCTCTGCTTGACCGCAGTTTCTATTCCCACTGGGAAGTTCTCCTCAACTTTGTCAGAAAGACTGAATCACACTTTGCTGAATTCCTCCAGGGATCTTTTGTTTCTCTTATTTATTAGCACTCTGGACAACTGCCCAGCCAGTGGAGAGACCACCTCTTAGGTCAGTTCTGCTTAGGATTACGGGTGGTGGTAACGGTTGATGGCTGGGCCAGTTTTTGACAAGGATGTTTATTTAGGTTTTAACTTAAACATCACTTTCTTCACAGAGGCCTTCCCTGACCACCCTAACTAAATCAGCACCGCTCACTGCCCACGTTACTCTATTTTATCTTTGTCACTGCCCTTATCAGTACCTGCCATTAACTTATCTACTCATTGGCCCAGCAAGATCCTCAAGAGCAGAGACTTTGTTTACCCCCATCGTCAGGAGTAGTGCCAGGACCCAGAAGGGGTTTGTGTTTGACCAGTTGACCAGTATGACCAGTATGACCAGTTTGACCAGTATGCTAGCAGAGGGTTTCCAAAAGAAAGTAGTTACATGAATTTCATGTCTACATCCTGGTGGTGTGGCTTAATACACATCTCAGTATGATTTTCAGCTTTAAGGATACAAAAGAGTGAATCCTATCCTTTAGGCACCACCATGACTTTGGGAGAATTCTGGATGGAAATGCATTTCACAATTAAGTGGCTAAAATGTCTTTAACTTGTACTTGATTCTGCAGCACATATACTAAAATTGGAAGGATACAGAGAAGATTAGCATGGCTCTGTGCAAGGATGATATGCAAATTCGTGAAACGTTCCATATTTTTAATAAAACAAGATGAAATCAGAGAGAGAGACAAATCATAAGAGACTCTTAACTCTAGGAAACAAACTGAGGGTTGCTAGAGGGGAAGGGAGTGGGGGGATGGGGTAACTGGGTGCTGGGCATTAAGGAGGGCACTTGATGGAACGAGCACAGGGTGTTATATAAGACTAATGAATCACTGACCTCTACCTCTGAAACTAATAATACATTATATGTAAATTAATTGAATTTAAATTTAAAAAATTTTTTAAAAATAAAATAAAATGTCTTTAACTTTTAGCAAATTACACCCTTCCCTACTGAGCAGTCATGCCATTATTATCAGCTTCAGAGAAAGCATCCGCAAGGCAGACATGACAAAGTATAAGTCTAAGAACTGGAAGATTAAATCTAAGTTAAAATTTTACTCCAGCAAGGTAAGGCCCTTTAGTTCTACTCTAATAATAACTTCTCACAAGTTCAAAAGTTATGAATCAGAGACACGACCTAATGAAAGGTGATGCACATCTTCTGTCTCTCAGTTAACTTTGCCTGGATGGTTGTGCTGGCTCTCAGGAAAAAAACAAAAAATTAAGAGGGGACACCTTTCATTTTTCAAGTTAAACATTTTGTCTTTAAAAAAAAATAAAACACAGAAGATTTTAATGCAAAAAAAAACACAGATCACTAAAACTTCCTGGACTGGACAGCTGAGACGCTGTCCCTGGCCTTACTCTAAGTCACCCAGGGCCGCACCTCAAAGGCCGGGACAGGTGGAGGGAGGAAGCTGCTTGTCCCACTGCAGCTGGGAGCCCCCACTGAGAGCCACACCTGCAGCTCTTCAAGCAGCCAGAGGACCCTGCTCCGTGGCAACAGCAAGGCGGGGCAGGGGGTGGCTGGGGTTGCTGTGGTTCTGCTATCAGAGACTCAAGTCCATTGTATTACCTGACTCCTATTTGTCTCTAAGGGCTGGGGAAAACTAGAGGAAATAACCTGTTGCTTCCCTAATCCCCTGCTGTCTATTTCCACACTGACATGTCACTGCCCTGCTTAATGCCCTCCAGGAATGCCCACTTCCTACACAGACGTCTCACACACCATCAAGATGCAGGCTCCTGATCGGTCTGCCCTGGACACCATCACTCCCTGACACACCCGATGCCCAGACTGGCCTGGGTTTCCAAGTTCCCTGACTTTGTCCTGTTTGGAGCAGGACAGAAAGGGAGAAGAGAAGAAAAGTGACCTTGTGTTGGTGGCTGCCAGGCTTAGGATTAGGCTGAGACAGAGAGCAGGGAGGTCAAGGCTAGTCAGATCAGAAATGAGCGACCCAGAAGCTGAGCAAGGGCAGAGGCTGTGGCTGCCCAGAAAGGGTGCATTTCATCGATTCTAAGACAAACCTGATTTTATAATCATACTCCATTCTCTCTCTGAAGTCAGGATGCCTCTGTCTCACAATAAATGATGTCCTAGCATTCTGTGATCATTTAGCTGGTACTATTTTCAACTGATATGACAAAGTCATGGTACGTAAAGTAAGACTCAGCTTTCCCAGCACCCTGGAGGGCAGATGTAGAAAAACTTACAGAGGATGGATTTCCAGCAAGTTCCTCAGCTTGGCACCACAGGACCTTCTCCATAGCCAGTGAGCCATGGCTGTGGTCTCCCTACCAAGGTGTGGAGTGGGAGCAATCCTCTCAGGAGCTTTCCTGGTGTAACTGGAAACAGCCCCCATATGCAGAAGGCAGGCTGAGACTGAAGAAAGAGGCAAGCTACTCCATGCTGGTGGGAGGCAATTTTAATAATAACAAAGGCAACTCATATAGGAGGCTTGTCTTGGATGCAACAAGACAAATGGATCCCTGCATCCATCCTCCAAATCTTAAAAGTTTATAAAGCGTTTCTAACTGGGCTTAGTCTCATGTACTGTGCAAGCATTTTCAGCATCATATCATCATCTCAAGGCTGTCCTTGGTGCAGCCTCTGGGAACAGAAACGCCAAGTGGAACCCACATTCCAAGAGTGCTTGGGTCCAGCTCACATCTTTTTTATCACATTCTTCAACAGGTGGGGAGGCCTTCCTTGGGTACTCTCTCTCAGCATGAGCAGTGGAGGCTGCCCCTTATATCTGCTATTTCCGTATTCTTCAGAGTTCGCTTTCCTTCTTATTAGTCAATCCTTTTTACTTTGACCCCCATAATTGGTTTTGTTGTTGTTGTTCATTTCCCGGGTAGAATTTAGTGATTCATCTGTTGCCTATAACACCCGGTGCTCATTACATCCCGTGCCATCCTTGATGTCCGTCTCCCAGTTACTCCATCCCCCCACCTCCCTTCAAGGAAACGTCAGTTTGTTTCCTAGAGTTAAAAGTCTCTTATGGGGGCACCTGGGTGGCTCAGTCGGTTGGGCATCTGCCTTCAGCTCAGGTCATGATCCCAGGGTCCTGGGATCGAGCCCCACATCGGGGTCCCTGCTCAGTGGAGAGCCTGCTTCTCCCTCTCCCTCTGCTTACTGCTCTGCCTGCTTGTGCTCTCTCTCTACCTCTCTGCCAAATAAACAAATAAAATCTTTAAAAAAAAAGTCTCTTATGGTTTGTCTCCCTCTCTGATTTTGTCTTATTTTATTTTTCCTTCCCTTCTCCTATGTTTATCTGTTTTGTTTCTTAAATTCTACATATGAGTGAAATCCTGTGGTATTTGTCATTCTCTGACTGACTTATTTTGCTTATTAGCATAATACCCTCTAGTTCCATCCACGTCCCTGCAAGTAGCAAGATTTCCTTCCTTTTGATGGCTGAGTAATAGTTCATTGTATATACAGTCCCACAGTAATTTTTTTAAAGATTTTATCTTTATTTGAGAGAGAGAGAGAGAGAGAGAGACACAGAGCACAAGCAGAGGGAGAAGCAGGCTCTCCCCCGAGCAAGGAGCCCGATGCGGGACTCGATCCCAGAACTCCGGGATCATGACCAGAGTCAAAGGCAGACGCTCAACCGACTGAGACACCCAGGCGTCCCAGTCCCACTGTAATTATTAATACAACAGTCCCCCCCTTACCCACAGAGGATACAATCCAGGACCCCTAGTGGATGCCTTTCATGCCTGAAACCATGGACAGTAACAGACCTTATATAGACTATGTTTTTTCCTAGACATACATACTTGTGATAAAGCTTAACTATAAATTAGGGACAGTAAGAGATGAACAATAATAACTAATAATAAAATAGAACAATTATCACACTAGGCTGTAATAAAAGTTACATGAATGTGATCTCTTTCTCAAAATAGCTTGTTGTACTGTACTCACTGTTCTTCGTCTTGTGATGATGTGAGATGATAAAATGCCCACGTGACGAGATTAAGTGAGGCAAATGGTGTAGGCATTGTGACCTAGTGTTAGACTACTATTGCGCTTCTGACAACATGTCTGGAGGATCATCTGCTTCCAGACCTCAGTTAACCTGAGTAACTGAAACTGTGGAAAGCGACACTTTACATGGGGCGGGAGGGGGGGCGGTTACTGTACGAAACCCTCTCTGGTCAAATTAGTATGTGGCTCCTCTCCTGATTGGATTTGAACTGATACAGCACAAATAGCCTCTGTTTTGTGAAAAAGAAAAAGAGAAGGAAAAGATGGAAAAAGAGAGAGAAACGGAAAAGAAGGTAGAAAAACAGGTAACAGACAGCAAGAAGAAAATAAAGGAAGCAGAGAGAAATGAAGCAGGGGTGGGTGGGTGAGGAAAAGACAGCCTCCCACTTCCTGTTTGCTCAGGCTCTGAATCCAGCAGTCGGCACTCCCAGCTGTCCTACCTCATCCCCTAACGCAAAGTAGCCAAATAATTCAGAAGCCTGGCTAGGGAGTCACTGAGGGAGCTGGTGTCTCCGTCGGACCCTGGCAGCTCTCTTACATTTTACCCAGCCAGTAGGGGGAACCTCGCCTGCCTCACCTGGTCCTGGCCACACAGAGCAGCACTATTCCCGAGCCTTTCTGTAGAAGTCTGGCCAGCTCTCTTTTTTTGAAAGTGCTAGCTCAGAGTAAGGCACAGAGCCCCGCAGAGAAGACCACAGGTTCTGACACTTGTTTGGAAATCATCGTTTCTGTGTATGATGATAAACTATAAGAAGAAAAGGAAAAAAAAGCTTTATAACGAGAGAAAAGCTACACAGACATGAGGCAGGAACCAGAAAGGGTATGGCTGTTGTAATAATTTGCGACTTAGGTAGCCCAAGACCACATCCCAGAAAATTTGCTCCTGGTAATTAAAAGCAAGCCAAGATCCAGGTTCAACACAAACACGTTTGCCTCTACCCATAAAATGTGTGGATGTTCAAAAGCATCCCTTACTCAGTGTATAGACTGAAGATTACATATTCACTCGTGTGCGTTGAGGGCACTGGCGTGGGGGGAACACGGTGAGAATCATTAACTCCAATGTCTAACTTTAGCATGGTTTATAAACACCTCAAGGGCTTGTTAAACTTAGAGTGTTGGGCTCTACCCACAGAGTTTCAGATTTACGAGGTCTGGGGTGTGGCCTCAAAACTGCAGGTCTAGGACTTTCCCAGGTGACACTAACCCCCACTTTGAGAAGCCCTGGCCTATCCTCATAGGATGAGCTCATCAGCAGAAAGCAGGGGCCCACCAGCCTCAGAGGCCAGAACCAGAGTGAGCGCAGACCCCAGTGCTGCCACTCACTGGTGGAATCACTTTAGGAAAAGTGTTAACTCTGTATATTTGTTTCTTCATCCATAAATTGGGGGTGATGATAATGGTACCTCAATCCTGGGATTAGTATAAGGATGAAAGGAGCTCAAACATGCAAAGTGCTTAGACCATGCTTGGCACATAGCCAATTGTTTTCTTAAATAAAAATACAGGTCCTGGAGTCAGACAAATGGCTTAGATTTGGCTAGATTTAACCATTCTGAGCTTCAGCTTTCTTATTTGTAAAAAGGATAAAAACAACTCCTGTCTTACAGGGTTTTCATGAAGATTAAAGAAGCTAATACGTTGGTTATTAAATCTTGGCAAATGAACATATATCCACCCTTCAGGCCCTCCAAAGGGCGGTTCGGCCCGCGAGGGTGCTGGCTCTGTGGGGTAATGCTGCCCCCTGCTGGATAGCCATGCATCTTAGAAATTAACTGGCCCTCTCTGAGCAAAAAAAGCTAATAATCTTCAACAAGTTTATATTCTCTGAACACATTTCTTTGGCCGCTGTGATCAAACATGATTGAATTAAATCACTCGCAGTAAATGGTTTTCCTCACTCGGCAAAAGAGTGAGCCACTTGGCAACTTACTTTGGCTGCAGCCTCATTTCCAACTTTTATTTTTATAGAGAAAATTGGCTGTGTTGAGATATTCCTGTTTAAATTTTCCAGTTTTCATGATTGTTGCTTTCCTGGGAGTTGAGAATATTGGGATGACTGCCTAGTCGTATGCTGGATGCTTTCCAGCTCACGTAGCTGGCTCGCGCGGCTCAGCAGCAGGCAGCATTTGAAACACTAAAGTGTTACAACCAGGTCCCTGTGATTTGCAACTGTGCCAAAGCAGCCGGACAACGCGTCAATGAGCAAGTGTCCCTCTGTGCTCTGATGAAGCTTTATTCATAAATGACGGGATTTGAATTTCTCTTAATTTTCACGTTACAAAATGTTATTCTTCTTTGATTTTTCCCAGTCACTTATAAAAGTAAAAACCAGCGGCGCCTGGGTGGCTCATTTGGGTAAGCATCAGAATCTTGATTTTTGCTCAGGTCATGGTCTCAGGGTGGTGAGATCAAGCCCCAGGTTGGGCTCTGTGCTGAGCATGGAGCCTGCTTAGGATTCTCTCTCTCCCTCTTTCTTTGCCCCTCCCTGCCCCCCATAAATAAGTAAAATAGGGGTGCCTGGGTGGCTCAGTCGGTTAAGCGTCTGCCTTTGGCTCAGGACATGATCTCCAGGTTCTGGGATCAAGCCCTGCGTCCGGCTCCCTGCTCAGCGGAGAGCCTTCTTCTCTTTCTCTCTCTCTCCCTCTGCCCCTCCTCCCTGCTAGTTCTCTCTCTCTCAAATAAATTTAAATTGTTTTAAATTATTAATTAATTAATTAATTAATTAAAAATAAAAAACATATACCAAGAGAAAAAAAAGTGCTGGCCAGTTTGGGTCTGCAATCTGTATTTTGTCATCCACCAGGGTCCATCCACATCCTGATGGTACCAGACTGGTGAGTTAAGCAGACATGATGGTAATGTTATCCCTGCATTTTTTAGACCCCTGAGGATGGCAGTAATCTCTGCCACTCCCCTCAATACAGCATTTTCTCTCTTTGGCAGGGGTACATTTTTGAGCTTCCACCTGGCTTTCCTTTCTATGGTGAATTTCTCCCCACAGGCCAAGGATCCAATACAGATTGAGGATTTTTGCATCAAGGTTTATAAGGGATATTGGTCTGTAGTTTCTTTACCTGTAATGTCTTTGGCTTTGGTATCTGGATGCTAAACTAATAGAGTGAGTTAGGAACTATTTCCTTCTCTTCGATTTTTTGAGAGAGTTTGAAAAGGATTGGTGTCAGTTCCTCTCTAAATATTTGGTAGAATTCACCTGTGAAGCCATCAGATTCAGAGCTTTTCTTTGTCAGGAGGTTTTTGATTCCTTATTCAATTTCTGTACTAGTTATAGGTCAGTTCAGATTTTCTTTGTGATTCAGGTTCGGTAGGGTATCTATTTCTAGGATTTTGTCTAATTTACCTAGATTATCCAATTTGTTGGCATATGATTGTTCATAGTACTCTCTTATAATCCTTTTTATTTCTGTATGATCAATAGGAATGTCCCCTCCTTCATTTCTGATTTAAATAATTTGAGTCCTTTTTTTCTCAATCAATCCGGCTAAAGGTTTGTCAATTTTGTTAATCTTTTTGAAGAATCAACTTTAGATGTCATTGATTTTCTCTATTGTTTACCTATTCTCTATTTCATTTATCTTGAGTCTAATTTTCAGTATTTCCTTCTTTGTGCTAGTTTGGGTTTAATGTGTTCTTCTTCTAGATCCTTAAGTCGTAAAGTTAGGCTATTGATTTGAGACCTTATTTAATGTGAGCATTTAAGGCTATAAATTTTCCTCTTCACACTGTTTTCACTGCATCTCATCAGTATGGTATGTTGTGTTTTCATTTTCATTCGTCTCTAAATATTTTCTGATTTTTCTTGTGATTATTTTCTTTGGTCCACTGGTGTTTAAGAGTGTGTTGTTTAATTCACCCAACTTTGTGAATTTTCATTTTCTTTGTTATTGACTTCTAACTTCATCCTGTTGTGGGCAGAGATGTATGATCTTTTGTCTTTGTTTTAAATCTGTTGAGACAATTTGTGACTGAACATGTGGTCTATCCTGAAGAATGTTCTATGTCCAGTTAAGAAGAATGTATACTCTGTTGTTGTTGGGTAGAGTGTTCTGTATATATTTGTTAGATCTAGTTGGTTTATTGTGTTGTTCAAGTCTTCTGTTCTATTTATTTAGCTTCTGTCTGGTTGTTCTTCTATCCATTATTGAGAGTGGGGTATTGAAGCTCCAACCATTATTGTACAATTGTTTGTCCTTCCAGTTATATCAATTTTTGCTTCATATAGTTTGATGGTCTGTTATTAGGTCTGTAATGTTTATAATTGTTATATCTTTTTGTTGTGCTAAAAATTTTATTAATTTTTCTTTGTCTAATGTAACTTTTTAAACTTAATATCTATTTTGTCTAATGTAACCTTTTGTCTAATGTAACTTTTTGTCTAATGTAACTTTTTTTAATTTAATACCAATTTTGTCTGATGTTAATATAGCCACTTCAGCTCTCTCTTAACTATTTACATGGGATATCTTTTTCTATTCTCTCACTTTCAACCTTTTTGTGTCTTTGGATCTTGAGTCTCTTGTAGATAGCATATACTTGATCTGGTTTTTTATCCATTCTGCCAAATCTCTGTCATTTGATTAAGGAGGCTAATCCATTTACATTTGAAGTAATTACTGATAAAGAGAGATTTCTGTCATTTTGTTATGCTTTTCCTATATGCCTTACATCATTTTTGTCCCTCATTTCCTGCATTACCGTCTTCTTTTGTGTTTAGTTGATTTTTTGTGGTGAAACATTTTAATTCTCTTCTCATTTCATTTTTTATATAGAGTGTAGCTATTTCTTTTGTGGTTATAATAGGGGTTATATTTAACTTCTGTCTTAGTCTGTTCAGGCTATTATTGCGGGTGAACTGGGAAGACCCCGGGTCCTGGGGCCTCAACCCAGCCAGACCCAAAGGTTCTTGGTCTCGTCACGAGAATAAATTCAAAGACAAACATGCAGCACAACAGACTAGAGACCCCAACAGGAAAGTTTATTAAAGCAAAAGGTACGCTCGAGTTCTGAGAGTAGGCGAGAGAGAGCGAGCAAGCTGCACACCCTGAGGGTGGGGTTTCTAGCCATCTTTTATTGACAGTTGTTAACTAAGGAGTAGAATAGTCATTACTTAGGGCAGGAAAGCAGGGTTTCATGCTTTTTCTTACTAATTTGGTCAGGGTTTCCTGTCATGGTACCCGCCATCTGGTTTGATCCAGCTTCTTGGGGAGTGCTGCCAGGACAGGCCTCTGACCTTCCCAGTAGTTGGTCATAACTTCCTTGTTGCTGATCTCCAAGTATCCTGTTACAACCTAACTGTCTACTCTAACACTAGAACAAAATACCATAGAGTGGCTAACTTATAAACAATAAAAATGTGTTTCTCACAGCTGTGGAGGCCTTTTAGTCCAAAACCAAGCCACCATCAAATTTGGTGTCTGGGGATGATGCACTTCCCAGGTCATGGTTGGCTCTTTTCACTGTGTCCTCGTATGGCAGAAGAGGGGAGGGAGTTCTCTGGGATCTCTTTTATAAGGGCACTAATCCCATTTATGAGGGTTCCACCCTTATGACCTAAGCACCTCCTGAAGGCCCCACTTCCAAATACCATCACATTGAGGGTGAATTTTGGAAAGACACAAACGTTCAGTCTATAGCAACATCTTAAAGTTATAACATTCTTTAAATTTAAACAGCTTAACTTCATAACATACCCAAACCCTTTTCCTATACAAGTCCATCTCCATCCCCTTTCAGTTATTAATGTCACAAAATTACATCTTTATGTATTATGTGTCCAAAAACATAGACTAGTAATTGTTTTTTATGCATTAGTTTCTTAAACCATATAGAAAAAGTGTGGAATTACCAAATCAAAGTAAAAATAATACTAGCTTTTATTTTATTTATTTTTAAAGATTTTATTTTTTATTTTTTTGACAGAGAGAGACACAGCAAGAGAGGGAACACAAGCAGGGAGAGTGGGAGAGGGAGAAGCAGGCTTCCCGCCGAGCAGGGAGCTCAATGCGGGGTTCAATCTCAGGACCCTGGGATCATGACCTGAGCTGAAGGCAGATGCTTAATGACTCAGCCACCCAGGCGCCCCAATACTAGCTTTTATAACTGCCTCCGTATTTAACTTTAGCAGAGATCTTTACTTCTCCATATAGTTTCAAGTTACCACTGTCTTGTTACAAATTACTAGTGTCTAGTGTCCTTTCATTTCAGTCTGGAGGATTTCCTTTATCATTTCTTGTAAGGCAAGCTTTTGTTTATCTGGGAATGTCTTCATTTCTCCCTCATTTTTGAAGGACAGTTTTCAGGATATAGGATTCTTGGCTGACACTTAGTTTTCCTTCTGGTATCTAAGGTTTCTGATGAGAAATCTGCTGGTAATCTTATTGGGAAAAATATAATTAAAATTATCTTCCTTGGGGCGCCTGGGCGGTTGAGCCATTAAGCATCTGCCTTTGGCTCAGGTCATGATTCCAGGGTCCTGGGATGGAGCCCAGTATCGGGCTCCCTGCTCAGTGGGGAGTCTGCTTCTCCCTCTCCCTCTGGCCCTCCCCCTGCTTGTGCTCTCTCTCTCTCTCAAATAAATAAATCTTTTTAAAAAATAAATAAAATTATCTTCCTTTTAGCTTTATAGGTGTATTAATAATGTACTTTGTTGTGTCTTATGCAACAGAACATTTCTTATAGTATCATGATATTGGTTGAGTTGTAGCATCATTTTGAGACCAATCATTCAGAATTTAAAGAAAAGTAATTAAATATTTTAAAATTAGTTGCTAGGAGCTCTTTAAAAGCCAAACCATATTACAGATTTTCAAACTGGAAATGAAAAGATGACTGAAACATCTTACAGATTTTAATTTCTAATAAGGGAAATAACAATTGCTATAACTCACATAGACAGAAAGCTCTTTGGGATCCTTATTCTTGAGATCAAAAAGTAAGAAAAGCACTAGGTACTATCTCCAGCTGTGATTGGTCCATTTCTTGCTAATGACCTCATAAAGAACCTGTAAAGGAAAAACAAAACACACTCTTGTGTGTCTCCTCTACTCTAATACTCTACTGCAGCACCACTTCACTTCTGACATCAGATGTGGGGAAGTTTCCACACACCAAGCAATTCTGTGACACCAGCTGGGAGTCCTATAATTATCTCAATTCTGACACCATCTAGCTGGAGATAGCATCAGATCCAACACGTTAAGGACCTAGTCCTACAAATTGTGCCCTCCCCTTCAGATGCCCATGGCAAGTCCACGGTTGTTGTGCCCTGTGCTTCTGACTAACCAGCTATAGATTGGAGGTTACCATGAACTCCTCTGTAGGTTCACAGAACTCTGGAACAGTTTACTCACTAGATGGACAGTTTATTATAAAAAGATATTGTTGTCAGGTGAACTGGGGAAACTCTGGGCCCTGGGGACTTAACCCAGCCAGATCCCAACGATTTGCTGAAGGTTCTTGGTCTTGTCATGAGAATTCAAGGGCAGACACACAGCACAGTGGATAAGTGACACAAATTGGAAAGTTTATTAAAGCAGAAAGTACACTCAAGAGAAGAAAGCAGGCAAGCTCAAGAGAGCTATGTCCCAGGGGCTTGGGTTTCTATCTTTTATCAGCAGTTGTTAACTAGTGGCAGAATATTCATTACTGGGGTGCCTGGGTGGCTCAGTCGTTAAGCGTCTGCCTTCGGCTCAGGTCATGATTCCGGGGTCCTGGGGTCGAGCCCCACATCGGGCTCCCCGCTCAGTGGGAAGCCTGCTTCTCCCTCTCCCACTCCCCTTGCTTGTGTTCCCTCTCTCCATCAAATAAATAAATAAAATCTTTAAAAAAAAAAAAAAGAATATTCATTACTTGGGGCAGGGAAGCAGGGTTTCATGCTTTTCCTTCCTAATTTGGTCAGGAGTTTCTTGTCATGGCATCAGCCATCTTGGGCCTGCCTGATTTGATCCAGCTTCTTGGGGAGTGCTGTCAGGACAGGCCTCTGACCTTCCCCATAGTTGGTCATGACTTCCTTGTTGCTGATCTCCAGGTATCCTATTAGAATCTAATTAACTGTCTATTCTAACAGTATAACTCAGGAATAGCCAGATGGAGAAGATGCATGGGTCAAGGTATGGAGAAAGAGGCCCAGAGCTTCCATGCCCTCTCTGAGTGCCACTCTCCCCAAATCTCCATAAGTTCACCAACCCTGAAACTCTCCAAACCCTGTCCTTTTGGGTTTCTATGAAGGCTTCATTACATAGATATGATTGATTAGATCATTGTCCACTGGGGATTGAGCTCAATTTCTAGTCCCTCTCCCCTTCCCTTAACTCCAGCTCTTGGTTTTGGCTCAGCTCATGAACTCAGGATCGTGAGATCAAGCCCCACATTGGGCTCTGCGCTCAATGGGCAGCCTGCTGGAGATTCTCTCTTCCTCTGCCCCTCCCCCTGCCCATGCTCCCACCCTCTAAAATAAATAAATAAATCTTTACAAAATAAATAAATAAACTAAAATGGAGTCAGGAGACCAGCAGAGGAAGCTCTCGAGCCCTACCATTCCTGGTCATTTGCAGACCAACAAGACAAATGTACCTTGCAAGTGGTTGTTTTATTTCCTGAGCCAGAGAAAGAAAAGTTTCCTCCTCCCTCCCCCACACCTTACCAACCAGCAACCTAACCAATGAGAGATTACAACCTAGCCAATGAAAAGCCACTATACTTCAAATTCCCAGTTTACTCCATTGAACTTTTTATTTATAACAGCCCTCCCAACAGCCCCTTCTTCCCCTATAAAAGAGCATCATCTCCTTTCTTCTGGGAACTTGTCTATGACTTTGCCACAACCTGCTTGTTCCAGATTGCAATTCTCTGCTATTTCAAATAAACCCATTTTTACTAGTAAAATAATTGGTGGTTCAATTTTTTTAAGGTTAACATTTGATTGTTAGAAAGAATGAATTTAGACCTACAAGTTCCCACTAAGCTGACTGGTTAAAAGCTTTGTTAAAAAAAAAAAAAAAGAAAGAAAATCAATGGCAGCTGGGTGGCTCAATGGGTTAAGCGTCCTGGGATGGAGCCCGCATGGAGCCCCGCAAAGGAAACTCCAAGGAGCTGTACAGAATGGAAGGATTTTATAAGCAGAACAAAGAGGTTCTTAGCAAAAGAAACAATTGTTTGAGGCAAGGTCACCTTCCCTCGGGGGAAGAGCTGGGGGTCTTCTCATGCAGATTACCTCTCTAGTACTGACCAGGAAATGTCAGCCTAGTTTAACTCCTGGGAAAGGTTGAAACTGAGTTGGGTTTAAGTCTTATAGTGTAAGTCTTACGGAGTTTGGCCTGTTTTGTTTTGTTTTGTTTTTTAAGATTTTATTTATTTATTCATGAGAGAGAGAGGCAAAGGGAGAAGCAGGCTCCCCAAGGAGCAGAGAGCCTGATGTGGGACTCGATCCCAGCACCCCGGGATCATGACGCTTAACCATCTGGGCCACCCAGGCACCCCTATTGTTTATTTTTAACAATTCTAAGAAAGTGCAATTTCATCCATTCTTATTTGTTCACTCTTCAAAGTGCCTATAAAGTGTCTTATCATTCGGGGCTGTTTTAAAATATAGTATATTAATAGGAAATTTCAGTTACAGTAAGGCCAACAGATCAGGAGATGACCAACACCGAAAATATAGTTTCTTACAGCACCCAAGAGGAGAGGCCACGCCATGAGGGAGGCCACACAAGAAAGCACCAGTAGAGAGGCAAAGAGAGAGGAAGGAAGTATAGGTAAGAGTCTTTACTGTGGTCTCTGAACGAAGTGTTAAAAAACAAATTAACATGTCCAAAAATGGAGTCACAAAATGGTCCTCGGCCCCATGTCACCAGAGACTTAATAACAGTTTTGGCTCTCCCAGAAATGGAATCTTAACCAGTCACTCAGGAATCACCAGGTCAGCACTAGTGAAGTAATCTGCCTGGTAGAACCCAGCTACCCCCTAAAGGAAAGTGACCTTGCTACACCAATCTACTTTTGCTAGTATAACTTCCTTATTCCTGTTCCCTTCTGCCTATAAAAGTCTTTCATTTTATACAGCTTCTTGGAACTCCTTTCTGCTAGATAGGATTCTAACCGGTTTCATGAATTATGGACTAAAACCAATAAAATCTTTAAAATTTATTCAATTAAATTTTTTGGGTTTTTTTTAAGTTTGTTTTTTTTTTTGTTTTTTTTTTGTTTTTGTTTTTTTAGATTTTATTTATTCACTTGTCAGAGAGAGAGAGAAAGAGAGATCACGAGCAGGGGGAGTGGCAGGCAGAGGGAGAAGCAGGCTCCCCACTGAGCAAGGATTTTCGCCCCCCATGCCAAACTGGATCCCAGGACCCTGGCATCATGACCTGAGCTGAAGGCAGACACTTAACAGACTAAGCCAACCAAGGCGTCCCAAATTCTGTTTTTGTTTTTTTAACAGAAGGAACACGCAAGGCAGGGTAAGCAGGTTTAAGATCAGCTAACGAATAATTTCAGGGGTCTGGGGCATAAGGCTTTCCCTGAGACCTTCTTTCCTTTCCATAGGACTTACCCCTTCTAAAGGCGCTGGGCTATATTTATTGTCTGTCTCCCCTTCACAATGCCAGGCCCACAGGAGCAGCAGGGGCTTTGTCTGTCTTAGTCACTGCCCTGCCTACAGCCCAGTGCTGGGCACGTAGTAGAGGCTCAACAAATAGTGAATGAATGACACTTACTGTGACTCAAAATGTTCTTGTTTGTGGTTTCCTTTTTTGGGTGAATGTCTGTGCCCTCATCAGGGACTTTCACGTGCATAGTCGAAACTCTAGGACCTAGCACAAGCCTGACACATAGTGTTGTTGGATGCACTTGGGAGACCTTGGGCCTTGAAGCCTCAACCCAGCCCATCCCAAAAGTGTCACTGAAGGCTCTTGGTCTCTTCACGAGAAAGAATTCCAGGAGAGACATAACACAGCAGATGGGCCATACACACAGGAAAGTTTATTAAAGTGAAAGTACACTCTCAAGATGTGAGAGGAGGAGCTCAAGAGACAGCAGGCTGCATGCCCCAGGGTTTGGGTTTCTATCTTTTACTGACAGTCTTTACAAAGGGTGAAATCTTCATTACTTGGGGACTAGATTTCTTGGAAGCAGGGTTTTGTGCTTTTTCTTCCTTATTTGGTCAGGGGTTTTCTGTTACGGCACCTGCCGTCTTGGGCCTATCTGGTTTGATCCAGCTTCTTGTGTCTTTGTTTGGGAGTATTGCCAGGACAGGCCTCTGACTTCCCAGAAGGCTACCCCCACTTCCTCTTTACTGGCCTCCAGGCATCCTGTTAGAACCTAATTAACTGCCTACTCTAACAACAGTAGCTGCTCAATAAGCATTTCTGATGGAATAAATATGCCGGTTACTGTACTTAACACAAGGAACCAACCATGATAAACATCATTGGGGCCCTTAAGGGACTGACAATCTATTTTGAGGTTACAGTTACTTTAAAGAAATTATTAGAGAATCAGTCTGGTGTATTATTGTCATGAAACAAACAGTCTCAAAATTTAGTGGTTTAAAATAACTTATTATTATTTCTCATAGTTCTGTGTGTTGCCTTGGCTCAGCTGCATAGCTCTTGCTTAGAGTTTCTCCTGCTGCTGCCATTGCTGAAGCACCTGTCATCTAAACATTCAGCGGGACTGCGCATCCTAGATGGCGCCATCACACACTGGCAGGTGCTGCTGAGCAAGAGTTCTGAGAGAGAAATCAGAAGCTTCTAGTTCCCTTAAAAGACAGGCCCAGAACTGGCTCAAGCCTCACTTCCGCCATTCTCTATTGATCAAAGTAGTCACAAGCCAGACCAGATTTAGGAGGATGGAGGGAAAGACCCTGCCTCTTGAAGGGGGAGGGGTTGTCTTATGCATATAAGGCGGGGGGGAAGGAATTGATGATGTCTTTAGAAATAAACCACAACAAAGATTCCATAAGGGAGACAACAATCAATCTGGTGCTGAGTGCCAGGGCCCAACACAATCTGGCTGTTTTCTGGGAGGTCACAGTTCAGCAGAGAAAACAGATATACAAAAAGGTCAGTCTAGAACCTTGTATGAAGGAGTAACTAGTGTGAAGCTTGGCCTTACCATAAACACAGAAAACTGGACAAAATATGAAAAACAACTCCTTCTGGTCATTGGAAAACAGGTGGTACAGGACAATGAGCCTGATGGGGGAACCATCCAAGACAAGTCTGGAGTTTGAAACCATGTGGCAAAGTACAATATGGATGGCATCAGGATTTGGGTTTTAGATCTTAGGCTGGGGGAATCTGTGTGATTTTGTGGACAGATGTGAGGATGATAAGTAGGTAGCACAATCAGGGTTTCGTTTTTCGGGGTTCAACCCGAAGGCTGGATAAGAAGAAGATTTAGAACATTTCCAGTGAAGCCGTGCAGGACGTACCCCTGTCTACTCAAGGAGGGTCATAGATTTGTGCATACTTTGAGTGGATTTTGGTAGCTGGATGATCCTTAGCACTAGGCACTTAGTAGGTACTCATTTGCTAAATGAAGACTAGGAAACTACAAAGTTGCAGGAACTGAGGAATGGGGGAATGTAGATAGGCTAAATGTGGAAGAGAGGGTCTTCCAAGTTCTAAAGTATAGAATAAGGTATTTGGGGGCTGGAAATGTTGACATTTCAGTCCCTGGCTCCAGGGCTGGGGGTATTGTTCAAGATGTCCGGAGCATTAGGTTTCTTTGAGCCATGGGAGAAGACACTGGGAAGATGGGAAATGCCTCTTAGGCACTTGGAATTGCACACCCACCCTTCTGACCTCAGCCCTGGGAGGTGGCAGTTTATTATGTTCAGGACTATCCCCAAATCAAGGCAGTTGCTTTCTCTAATTTTGTAACTTTGTGATGACAATGAGACATTTCCAGAATAAGAGACTACGACCTTTGGCAAACTGTTTTTCTAACTGCTTCATTCTTGATCTGGGACAATGCTAAATGACACATAGCTGTGCCCACTAAACACTCAATGTTCACACACCCATTAACTTTCACTGAAGGCCTTACGGTCTAGACGGTTCCAGACACTGAAGTATAATAAGGGTGAAGCAGGCAGTGGTCACATTGCATGCAACTGAAAGCCTGGAGAGGGAGCAGGGGAAAAGTCAGTATAATATACAAAATATCCAGGGGTGATACCAACCAGGAAGGAAAATAAACACAGGAAGTATGTTTTACAAATTCATGAAAGTGCACAGCTTCAAGGAGCACACAGTGAAATGAGTAGCTGTTCCGAATAAAGAAAATAGTAACTACAAAGACCTCAAGGCTATGGTGACTGCACCCTGAGAATCTTAGCCTCAATTTTTCCTGCAGTCTTTATGTTGCACTTCCTGAAGTTATTGGTATCAGATTTCTAGGTAATTAACCAAAGCTTAGGTCACCAGACTCTTGAAATCAACACATTCAATTTCAGTTATTTTAAAGTGAAAACACAGAGAAAGCCGAATACCACATGATTTCATTCATAAGTGGAATTTAAGCAAAAAAACAGATGAATATAGGGGAAGGGAAAAATAGGGAAGGAGGTAAACCATAAGAGAAACTGAGCTCTAGGAAACAAACTGAGGGTTGCAGGAGAGTTGAGTGAGGCAAGGGGGTACCTGGGTGATAGGCATTAAGCAGGGTGTGATGTAATGAGTAACAGGTATTATATGCAAATAATGAATCATTAAATTCTACCCTTAAAACTAATAATACAGTATTGGTTAACTAAGGGAATTTAAATGGAGAATTAAAAAAATAAGCTGGAAAAAGTGAGAGAGCGTTTCTGAAGGATGTATTAATTTTGTAACAGAGGACAGAACAATATTACAGTGAAAAAAACAATGATAAATAACATGACAGCTGAACATTCTCAAACCCAAGAAGGAACTTAATATAGATTTTATAATACCGAAAAAGTACATCAAATAATTTCACGTGGATCGAATAAAAAAAAACATCATCTTCTGTTAGAAAAAAAATCATGACATGAACTTCGTAAATCAAGATTGAGGCCAGGCGTTTTCTAAAATAAAAAACGAACAGAATAAAAAACAAAATTTAATGTATCCATAATTGATTCATAAGTTCAAAACACAGGAGATTACTGCTAATTAATATGAAGTGAAAGCAGTCGAATAACAAAGAAATTAAACATGAAATAGGGACAAGAACAAACTGTACATTAAACCAAGAACACAGACTCAGAAAATCAAAAAGATAATTTAAAACAAAACACCAAGACAAAGACTCCAAACGATGCAGAAAACTAGAAGGGGGAAAAAACACAGGACAAACAGGAAAATGAATGGAAAAAATTACAAAAACACAATGACACCCGTCCGATGCCAACAAAATAAAAGAAAGAGAAGAATTAGAACCCTGACGCCAAGGCTGCCCAACCTCGGGCCTCGAGGGACTCCTCGGCGCCCAAACCACACGCATGGACAACCACGCTGCCCGGAGCTAGCTTCCTCGCCACCACACCCTCCTCTGACTGTGAGTGGGCGGGGGGGCGGGTCTGTTATTACCATGTGCACCTGTGTCTGTGTCCCTGTCCGCATCCAGGTCACGGTCTGCGTGCGTCTCTCGTGGGCTCCGAGCGAGTCTGTGTGTTGGATGCTCTGTCT